>NC_089534.1:3682313-3849813 GCF_963924715.1 Thunnus thynnus | reverse complement strand
TATTTTTTGCATAGACTGTATACAAATATGGACGTAGCTAAAAAACCGTTGTTTGTACCAGGCTGTAAACATGTTTATTTCTGCTGTAAAGTTGGGCATTTTAACATGGAGGTCTATGGGGATTGACTCGCTTGTGGAGCCTCAAGTGGTCATTCAAGGAACTGCAGTTTTTGGCACTTCAGCGTTGGCTTCATTTCACAGCCCGGAGGTTACCGCTTGATTTTTTGTTACAGCTGTATGTGTTGCCTGTGTTTTTTGTCCTTTTCCTCCCCTTTCTATTGCTCCATCCCAGTCATCTACACTTAATCAGTCCACAATAAGGTGCACCAGGCCAGGAAGGAAGTGGTTAAATGCTCCAGGTTCCTGCTGCAGAGAGAAGCTTCTTGATTGCAGGCTGCTGGTTTTGCCTCTCAGCCTGGGATTTTATGTTATTTAGTGTTTCTGTTGTATTTTGATTGTTTATAATAGTCATTTAATGGATGTTTTGTATGATTTAGTTAATAAATTCCATGGTTTGGGTGTTTTAAAAGGTGTTTTACTTTGTTAAGAGTTTTACTTTGGGTAAATGGTGGACTGTTGTTCACCTCATAGGGCCGACCGAAGGTGGGCGTTATTATGACATTTTTATGACTTTATATACATCAGTTGTTTGTTCTGTCCCTGTCAGTCAGGTGACAGTAACTTAACTTCCTCAGCAAGCAGATTTTCACTTTAATTGAATCCAGTGTCCGCTGATTGTTAATACACATCTCCACATCGGAGGTCGTCTACCTGAATCAAAACAAATTGACCTTTTTTGATTGTAAAACTCTTTAAATGTTTAAACCTGAAGTTTTCAAGGATTTATTACATTGTTTGACTCCCAGACTTCTTGCATAATAGGGTGTTTTATTTTAATAACCACACATTAGCTGCAACTAACGATTATTTTCATTATCAACTGATTTGCAGATTATTTCCTCTATTAATCGTTCAGTCTATTAATAGTCAGAAAATAGTGAAAAACACCTGTTATTACTTTCCAGAGCTCATAGAGATTTTATATCCAGATGTCTTGTTTTGTTTGACCAACCGTCCAAAATCTAAAGATATTCAGTTTACTATCATATATGACAAAGAAAAGCAGCAAATCTTCACATTTGAGAAGCAAAAGAATTTTTCTGTTGATCAACTAATCAATTAATGGACTAATTGTTGCAGCTCTAAATGACAGAAAAGACCATTTAAACACCATTTTCACCTGCAGCATCTGCACATACGGATCATCTGCAGCGGAATTAGAGAAGCTTCTCTAAACCTTTAAATACTCCAAAATGCTCATGACCCCATCACATTGTCAGACTGTCATGTTAATTTGTGTATTGCAATCATTTGCATTCTATATTTAAGAGCATGGAGGCAGCTCCAAATGGATTATATGAAAAAATGATAAGCATAGCCATGATGCATGACTGTATTAACCATTAAAATGAGGAGCAACATCCATATTTAGTGTGACTGAGGCATTAACTCTCTACTGGTTGTCATTTATGATTTTGCCAAGTTATTTATAAATGATGATGTTTTTTTTTAGCATTTTACAAAAATAGTAGTTATTTTTTGTAGTTTTCTTATACTTGGTTTAGGCTGATGGAAAACATTTTCTTGTCTGTAACATTTTATTATGACAGTCTGACAGTATGACTCTCTCGCTGCCTCTATGGGCTCTATTTCAGTAGCACTTCCTGTCACTTCAATTCACTTCAAGTCATTTCCATATGTAGCTAAAGAAGAGATGACAAGAAGAAGAAAGAAGAAGGAAATGTTTAGGAGCTGAAAAGGCCATGTGACGACTCTCTCTGAACAGACTGAGGGTACATCTCAAGTCTCTTAATTTATGTCTCCTCGCTCCTCGCCTGAACAGGAAGTTGTTCCTGATGCGCCATTTTGACAGCCGTCCCAAGTCTTTTATTTTGCTCGGAGGAGCGAGGACCGAGGAAACACGAGAGTGGCCTTCACGGAAGTCTTTTACCGGCCGATACGCCCCCTTATTGGATATCAGTTATTGATTGGACGCTGCAGCTGATCAGACTGATCTGATACATCACTGCAGTTTCATACCGAAGCAGAGACAGATTACAGATTAAATTTAAGTGTATCGTTCGCCAAGTTTTATGTTTTATTTGTTTTCTGGTTCAGACTCTTCCTGACTTTAATTTTATCCATAATAACAGTTAAACACATTTATATTTTAAGTCATTTATTGTCATTTCCATTCAGTCACATGTGAGGCTGAAAATTCCTGAGCGTCGGGTTTGATATGAGTTACATCATTTCCATTTGCAGTGAAACATTTAGCCAAATACATATTTTCCAGTGTTCAGAAGACACTCTGATCATATTCTGGGTAATTGAATGATGAATTCACGGTCAGGATTATCAAAAAATACAGATACAAATAATCAATAAATGGTATTAACGCATTCTGCGAGTAGAAATGGTTCCTGTGCGTCTGAGCAGGACACAGTATAAATGTGTTTGTTAAACAGGTAACAGGCTGCAGAGAGGAAACAGCTGCTCTAGCGGTGATAACTGTGAACCTTTATTAGTATCAGCACAGTGCACATGTGTGCAGACACAAACTCCATCAGAAGTTTCTACAGCTGTTAAATCCGACTGACAGCTGATCCAGCGGTGATCAGCTGTCGCCATCATCAGAAACGGACGTAGCTTCACATGACGCCTCAGAGAAGAGGACGTCTTATGTCTCTTAAAACAAATTTCCTCGTTTCCTCTCTCCTCGCTTGGTTTCCTTGCGTTTCTCCTTGTATCCACGATGGGAGGGACTAAGATGCAAGGAAAAGACGCAAGTGAGGGAAACGTGGATGCAATTTAAGAGACTCGGGATGCACCCTGTGTCCTCTACTTGCAGGAGCCTGGTGGGTGGAGTTGGGTCGTCAGGAGGATTCAGCTCACCTGGACCGCCCAGCTTCCATATAAGATGGAGGCAGTCAGTGATTTGCCCTCTCCCCTCTGGCTTCCACTATGTTGATTTTTTTGGTTGCGTTTAGCTTCATTTATCTTTAAGTTATGTACAATAAATCTATTTTTAGTTATAACTCATGTGTGGTCTCCCCTCCTTTGTCCAGCTTTTTGGGGGCTCGTCCAGGACTTGAACTCGGGACCTCTCGCCATAATGTTTTTTTTTATTCTATACAGTAAACACACATGCAAAAACAACATACTGCATGCAGCCACACACAAACACATACAAAAATAAGTTTTATGAAGACAATTAAACATGCAAATGCACAGACATGTTGAAAATATATAAAGTCTATTACAAACACAACAACTGACCGTGCTGACATACCTTCTCTCCTGTTGTTGCGAAGACATTTGACTTTGGGCAGTTTGGTCAGAAGCTGGCAGTCGCTTTCTGAGGAAAAAAAAAAAAACACAGAGCATAAATGAAATAAGAATATAAAAGAAGAACAGAAAAGAATATAATATTGTGTGCTGTGTAATTTATCTGGATAATTTCTCAGAAACTCTGCAGGGAAATTAGCAGCTCATTGAAAAGCTCTGCAGCAGCGAGAGAGCAATTCAAAGCTTTCAGTTTGACAACTCAGACACGTTTAGTTGCTGTTCAGCCAACTGGCTGCTCCCTGCTGAATTTTTGAGTTGTATTAAAGTATTATTTTAAATATAACTGTCTGCTGTAATACTTGTTAAAAAAAAATACTCTAGTGGAAAGTGTCAAACTGAAAAGAAGAAAAGGAGAGAAAAACAACCGCTGGGATATGAGTCACTTATCAAGGTGAAATTAATATTTAATGTATGTTTGAGAACAATTGCATTGTTAAATATTGCCTCTTCTTATAATATCAAGATCAGATTCAAAGCAATAACCTTATGTAATAGTACAACCATGAATCGAAATGACAAAAGAACAAGAGATTTAAACCTTTTTTACGCTTTATATCTTATAGAGATATCATGAAATACCATGATATCAGAGACGTCATATTATCATCTGATAATTAAATATACTGTAATATTGTAATATTATTATATCATCTTGTTGTCATAAGTTGTATCATAATGTGATGATGTGATCAGTAAAGCTCTATTATATTCTCTATTTTAAGTGTAGACACGAGCCCCTTTCACATATGCACTGCAACTCTGAAGTTATCTGGACATTATTGGAGGACGTATGTGAGAACGCAAACGTCTGAATCAGTTGGACATTAACCTCTTAATGTCCACCAGGTCGGTAGTGGTAGCATCACACAGTAATGAGTCAAAGCAATTGGCACAATTTGGGCAATTGGAGATAACTGGAGAGGTTCAGGGACACCAGTGCTCTCATAAGGTTAGACCTAGAGGTCTGGAATTGTATACAGGTTGACAAGATGTAGAAGGTTTATGGTGTTCTGCATAGTTCTGGCATAAAGCATGTCCTAATTATTGTTATTCAAATATGACTCATTATAAACGAGGACCAAAAATACTTTTTTGAGCCTTATTTGAACTGATGTAGTTTTGTTTGTGTTTTAGCTGCATGCTAAACAAACACATTTCCAGAAACTAGAAGATGTCACTTGTCTAATGAAGCCTAACACATGCATCATGGCCTTACAGTTCTTCTGTTATAAGCTTTTCCATTTGAGTGTCCCAAATAGGTGAAAATTCTATAAAAAGGGTGGATGTTAAAGGGTTAAACAGACTTTACCCTGCTGGCTCTTTAGTGCAAAGCCTGTGTTATGTCCGACTGAGCCCATGTGTGAATACAGTGGAATTCACAGTGAGCGAGTGGGCGTGTTGATGACGTTTCTATTATGTGACTGGCATAAAACCTCCAAGGGTGAGGAAGGTCATTTACATGAAAATGTCTAACTGGAGAGACAACGAGATTTGGGAACTTCTGTCGGTAGGGACCAACATCATAATCATCAGAAAAATTCAAGGAACGGCAAGAGACTCTGCTGTTTATGACCAAATTATGATCCGGCTATGTGACCACGCATACGTCTTGCATCATGTCCTGCCTCCTGCTCGCTCTACCAAGGTGCCTCCTCGCCTAAACCAAACAGAGCATTTCCAGTAGGTGAGAACGGGTCTGATGGATAATCTCCTGCTGTGTGCCACATGTATGAAAGGGCAACTGATTCTCCAGACATCTTCCAGAGTTCATATGAGAATATACAGTATTTCTTATTATCTTATTCTTTTTTTATCACTTTTTATTCTTACCGACATCAACAGGAAGATACTGTAAGTGGCGTTTAGAAAACTGCAAGTATGTGAACTGCGAGTTGAGCTGCTATGAAAAGAACAAATATGAAAAAAAAAAAAAAAACATTCAGTCATACTGTCAAAGTTTAGTGGCCCTGAATGACTTAAAAACCTCCATCAGAGCCCTTTGACCCAGAATGGACGCCTGGTCGCTCTCGTCTCCACTGAACTCCTCTTTTCAAGTGGCAAACTACAAACTCTTTGTGAAAAAAATACAAGAAAATACTTTGACTCAGACGGAGGAGAGGAGGAAGTGTTCTGACACGCTATGAAGGTTAATTCTTTAAAAAGTATACTTTTGACCAGAGAGTCAAAAACTGCAATTTTCTCACAAGACAGAAAGTTACAGAGAGTTTTACTCACTATGACTAACACAATGATTCCCAAACAGAAGCACATGAACTGTAAACCACGGGTCACTTCTGCAGCTGCCAGAGACGACGCTGAAAGAACTATGAAGTCCAGACAGGAAGTGTTTGGACAGTTACACATTATTGTTCTCCAGGCTCATTCAATGTGAAATAAAATAATAGATACTACATCAGAGTCTCAGCTTTAATTTGTGTATGTTTGCGTCAATATAGAAAAAATTTTTGTGGGAGATAAAGCGCTTTTAACACACAGTGACCAAAGTTTAGGGAGAGTCTGAAGAACAAAAACGTGTAACTGTCCAAATAAGAAGAAATAACAAAAATGTATCTTCGGGTCGAGTTCAGTCAGGTCGGGTCTGAATGGTGGGTGAATGGAGCAGGTGGACCCAAATGCAGAGACGGCAGGCAGGTTGGATACGATGCTGAATATTTAATGAAAGAACTCAAAAATCACAAGAGACACTGGGAACAGGAACAAAGACCATAAACACAGGAAACATACACAGTACGAAGGCAGAACGAAAGCTGAAAACTGGACTATAAATACACAGGGAGTGATTGCAAATTAAACACAGGTGAGACACATGAAATAATACAACACAGGAAGTAAAGTAACCAGACACAAGGAGGAAATATTTCAAAATAAAACAGGAACTAAAGTAAACAAACAGGTGACACAAAAAACACAGGAGGAACACACACAAGGGGAAACAGAGAAAACCAAAACCAGGAAACACAAATGAAAGAGTCCCTCAAAAAGTCCAACTAAAAACAGAAAAAGTCTGAGGGCATCAGAAGGATAACAACAAAAAACAAGGAAATCAAAAGAACAAAAACAGAAAAAGTCCTGGTAGGACGTGACAGTCGGGTTCATGTCTCGGTCTAATTCACCATCACAATAACCAATAAACTTCCAGCTATGACTGAACAGGACACACTAACACCAGCCTGTCAGTGATCACATGACTGAAACATTATAAACCGCCTCTTGATTCCTCACACAGTTTATTTTTCTCATCTTCCTCCTTCTTGTTGCTGTTTTCCTTGTTTTTAACATAAATCCTTATTGTCTGAATTGTCATGTATTGTACCAGAACTTTTAATGTCTTTTTGTTGTTTTTATTGTGTTTATGTTTTCATGGTTTCATGTTTTTATGCTTCTTTGCTGCATAACTGAACTGAAAGTGAGTGAGTGAAAGCAAAAAATGTTGGATAAATGGTTGAAATGTCCAACGTCTGCCAGTCCAACCAGTACAAATACATACCGAAAATAGAGACCAAGCCTAAACAAGCAAAAACACATTTATATAATTAATAGTGTTAAACGAATTAAAAGTCAGTGAACAAACATATGAAAGGTGTAGTTGATCTGAAAGGTTTTAACAACTATTTCCTTCATGACAACAGAATAATACTAATGAACAGTCTTTCTGGTCAATTACTGAATGTGAAGCAGGATGTCAGTTGGGTAAAAAAAAAAAAAAAAAAATTCACGCTAAGTAAAACATCCAAAAATAAATCACTGCAAGAAATTAGGATGATAGCCAAAGGCGAGATATGCTACGTGGTATTAAATGAAACACTGCTGTGTGGGAGGAAAGAAAATGAAGTTCTTGAGTTTTTTCAGCCTTTTACACGTTCAGTTGACTTGTTTCAACTGTACATATTGTGTACCAATAATATAGTTAACATTGTTTATTATGTTGTAGCTCATTTGTACATATTTTATCTTTTATTTGCATATCAGTCTGCGCTGATGATTGCATCTCTCTGCTGCTGCCTCATCTGTTTTGATCATTTCTTCGTAGTCCAAATCTGGCACTGTTTAACCTTCCTCACTCGGATATTCACTTCTGTACAAAAGAGAAGGGCACCATCTGTCCTGATTGGCTGTCAGGTTGTTGACTGAGCAGATGTCTTTGATAATAGCATGTTGGAGAGATTGTCAGCAGGTAGTATCGAGCCACAATTTCTCCAAAGTTGTTGTTTTTTTTCTCCTCTCTCTCTGCTTTATTTCTAGTTTATGCTCGCGTCTGTTTCACCGACTACAAACCGGAGCCCTCAGTGCAGGCGGCGGACAGAACTGAGTAGCTGTGTGGTGAGAGGATAGAAGAGGAGCCAAGAGGAAAAAAAAAAAAAAACAGGAGCATTTTCCTCTTCTTGAGTATGCAGCACATGCCCCGGAGGCTTCGACTGCTGTTATGGGAGCAAACTTGAAATTCTGTATTTACTGAAAGCTGTTGGCTTTCACATCATGGATCCACTTTCTACAAGGTTTCATGTAAAATTTTGCAAGTAAAATTTAAGACTTTTTAAATACGAGATAGAATATAATTTATTTAAAACCTGTTACATGATGATACCCACCACAGTATTCAAGTATGATGCAAAACCAGAAGAATTATTTATCACATTTTTCAGTACTTCCCAGGAGTATGTAACAATAATTCCAAATGATTCAATCAATTTATTTAACTTGACCTGGACCCAGATAAGCGTCAGAAAATGATCGATGAATTAACCGATTAAAAATAATTTGTTCATTTAAACCTGTAGTGCAGAACTTTTACATATAAATGAACGTCTGTTACATTCAAGTCCTTAACAAACAAGTTCACACAATACTGATTAAGCCTTTCAGCTCCAAGTAATTCTCTCTGTATTTCACGGTATACAGAGTTTTAAATCTCATGTCGGGCAGGGACTTCTAGGGATGTGCAGAGATCTCAGTATTTGTATTTGTATCTGTATTTGTTGAGGCAGCAAAATTATTAGTATCTGTATTTGTATTCGAATAAAAGTGGAGAGGCTTAAAAATCCTGTTTTTGTTTTTATGACACTTAACACATTTTAGAAAATTAAAGTGTTACAATAAGTGTTCATGAATAAACTACCTTATGAAGGAGGTCGGGCACACCGGGTCTCAAACTGGAGTCTCCCAAATCATAGACGACTGCGCTGACTACTGAACTAAAACTTAACTCATCGCCTCATTGCAGACAGACCTCTACCTATTTATACACCCATAACACAGAGACAACACAGCGTGTAACGTGTAGGGAGGAACTTCAAAGGCAGTTATTGCTTTGCACTTTTCATTTATTGCCTATTTTTTACAACCTAACTTTGTGGAAAGGAGAAGAGGAACAACAGGTTATGGAGAGTCCCTTGAGAGCACTTTGCTTGTGTCAGAAGCTCAGCTTTATCTCTGGGGAACACCCCCAACAAATCATTTTTAAAATATTTGTATGAAACAAATATTTGTATAAAACCCACTATTTGTGCTTTGCCGAATAATGTATTTGTATTTGGGCACACCCCTACTATCTTCCCTCTGATCACTCGAATGGAGATGAAATAATTTAATCGTGCGGCTCTTCTAGACTTTCCGAATGTTGTCGGACAGAATGGATCAAATTCTGATAGTGAAACGAGTCATTTTGTGGACGTTGTGTGACGCTCAAAACAATTTATCCACCGTTTTACATCTGCAACAGTAGTGACGGAGTAGGCTACAGCCAAGCCTCCAGCGTTTTTGTAATTATTCTTACCGCCAGAGGGTGGAGACAAAAGTCCTGCACTCCAGCTTTAAGTTGTTTCAGTTTTTGATCAACTTTTTGATCAACTTAGCCAGCAGTAGTGACAGTGTTTGCTGCAGATCAGATGGCGCCAACTGAAACTCCAAAATAAGGATTAAACAAACTGCAAAAAACTGCAAACAAACCTGCTTTTAGTTTATAGGTATGTATGTATATGTATCATATAATTTATGACTAACATTACTGCTAAGCAAGCAAAAGAAAATAAACTTTGGTAAATAAAAAATATGTCTTTTCTATATTTTCTGGGGCCTTTTTTGAGGAAACTTATTTAAGTTTAATTTAAGACTTTTCAAGATCTGCAGATACCCAACAGGAAGTTATGATGTCGATCTTGTTGCCTCCCAGTTCAGGCCTTTTGATTTCAAATATTGCCAATATTGCACGCAAACACTTGAGAATCCTACATTAATACATGAATAAACTTTGTGCCAGTAATTCAGATAAAGTTCTAGGAACAACAAGTTCTGTACCTCTGTACACGAAGGCATTTGTTTTGCTTTTTGCATTTGTGTTTTTCTTATCACTGCTTTACTCTCTGGCCATAAAAACCAGTGCAGACATATTGTTTTTGATGGTATCCAGGTCAGCTTTGCAGATATGGAGGAGAACAAGAGTGGGAAGAAAAATTGAAACTATGGTTGATCTGAACAATTTCTGTGATTGCTCCTCTTGTAAAAGTGTTCAAGGCTTTTAACTTGCACACAATCTTTAACTGACTGCTCCTGAACAACAGCTTCCACTGACAGACAGTAAACATATATTTACTAAAGTGCTGCACTCAAGTTCTCAATTATGTTCCACTTTATACTTCTACGTCACCTTTCAGTGCAAACATTATACTTTTATCTCAATGACATGAATTTGACAGATGTAGTAACTAGTTACTTTGCAGATTTACATAAACAATACAATCATCTTATAAAATATGCCACATAAAACCTTAAAATGCTGCTTACACCTGTATGTGTCTGTAATAAAGATCCATTTTTAAAATGAATATTCTATTTTATATGTATAACACTATATCTCTCTGGAGGGGGTCATTCTGCATAATGAGCACTTCAAATACTTAAGTACATGGCCAGATTAACCCACTTGGGGGACCTGAGCTGAAAATGGAAAAATACTGAGATGCCTTTTACCTCCACCGTCTCTCTGTTCACTGTGTGTGTATGCTGTCGAGTATACAAATTAAAGATATTTACAGGAATATGCACCATGTGAGCAAGATGTCAGTTTAAATAGTGATGGTATTGAATATAAAGAATATGTGGAAATGTGCTAGTCCATCTCTCAATACTTTCTGTCTCTGTCTCTCAGCCTCAAGCTCACTGCTTCCCAATGAAGACATAAATGTTTAAAAAAGGTTTCAGAATATAAAGATATTCTGAGGTTACCTTCACTTACTCAAACAGGAGTAAACAGTAGGGGTGAGCCTGAATACAAATACATTATTCAGCAAAGCACAAATAGTGGGTTTATTTGTTTCATACAAATATTTTAAAAAATATTTGTTAGTTAGAGGTCTGTCTACAAAGAGGTGAGGTAAGGTAGTTTATTCATAAACACTTATTGTAACACTTTAATTCACTAAAATTAAAAGCGTAATAAAAGCAAAAACAGGATTTGTAAGCGTCTTTCCACTTTTATTCAAATACAGATACAAATAATTTTGCTGCCTCAACAAATACAGATACAAATACTAATACTGGACTCTCTGCACATCTCTAGTAAATAGTAAATGGGTTGCATTTATAAAGTGCCTTTCTAGTCTTTCGACCACTCAAAGCTCTTTATGCAAAACATGTCAACATTCACCCATCGCCATGCAAGATGCAAAGCTGCTCATCACGAGGAGTTTCTAAAGCACATTCACACACACACACACACACACACACTCACACACACACCGCCGGCACAGCCTTCAGCAGCAATCTGAGGTCCAGTATCTTGCCCTGAGGACGCTTTGACATGCAGACTGCAGGATCTAACGGCTGATTAGCAGTCGACCTGCTCTCCCTCCCGAGCCACAGACGCCTCCCAAGTAAATAATATAAGTAAACAATGTTTATCTATGTGTATTAATCCACATTTCTGTGTCTTCTAGTGAGTATTTATGGCAGCAGGACAGTCTGTATGTGTGTGTGTGTGATTGACTCAAAATAAAATACAATGTTTATTGTAATGAGAAAGCATGTCAGTCAACAGTGTGGCTTGTTGATGTGTTTTTAATTGTTTTTAGGCAACAATGGAAGCACAAAAGAATAAGATCTATCAGGCATTTGGACACACAGATATTTGTTAGTAGGATGAATTTATTTGAGGGTTTTGTTGTTTTTTATTGGTTTTTCTGACAATAAGAACAAATATAGCCTCATTTTAAATAATCTAAATACCGCCGGTTTCATTGTTTGAAGGTAAATATGTGATTTTTTCTGTCTATTTCACCTGGACATTGTGTTTCTGTGGAGGCAGAGCGGACACAGCTGCAGGTGAGACTAATCGGTCTCCTCTTTGACCCAGAATGGAGGTTTTCTTTTCACCTCCACTGTAATCCTGTAACTGTGCACCCAGCTGCTGTGGACACATCACACATCTCTCTCTCTGACCTGTTATATAGGTCTCATCTCTGTTATCTCTGACCTGGAAGAGACCTGGAACGTGTGTGTGTGTGTGTGTGTGTGTGTGTGTGTGTGTGTGTGTGTGTGTGTGTGTGTGTGTGTGTGTTTGTATGTCCGGCTGCAGCTCACCGTCGTTGCTGAAGTCGTCCACCAGGATGATCTCATGGATGAGGTGGATCGGAGTCCGGTTTAAAACACTGGAGAGAAAAGACAAAATAAAATATTAGTCTCGAATATGCACAAACACGAGTGTACGGCAGGGCGATAAACAGAGAGAGAGACAAGTAAATGCCAACCTGCACACACACACACACACACACACACACACACACACACACACCCAGGTGCTCATGAATCCATTATGTACGCACTGCACGCCATATGAAACAACATATTGAAAATGTCAGCCCAAATTCCTGTTATGAAAATGTATGACGTGTCGCCTCTAAAAAACTATTTCATTAAAGAGGAAGATTGAAACATAAAAAATTCATAACTTTTACTGGAAGAAAATGAGAAAATGTGTTTTGTTCTGGGTGGGTTTCTGCTCGACTTTATTTCATTATTTCTTCTCTTCAATAACCTCTGTGTTTATCATCCCCTCTGGATAAGGCTGAGGAGGGAGGTATGGAGGGAGGGGAAGGGGGAGGAGGGGAAGGGAAGGGAAGGGAAGGGAAGGGAAGGAAAGGGAAGAGAAGGAAAGGAGAGGAAAGGAAAGGAAAGGAAAGGGAAGGGAAGGAAAGGAAAGGAAAGGAAAGGGAAGAAGGGAAGGAAAGGAAAGGAAAGGAAAGGAAAGGAAAGGAAAGGAAAGGAAAGAGAAGGAAAGGAAAGGAGAGGGAAGAAGGGAAGGAAAGGAAAGGGAAGAAGGAAAGGAAAGGAAAGGAAAGGAAAGGAAAGGAAAGGAAAGGAAAGGAAAGGAAAGGAGAGGAAAGGGAAGGAAAGGGATAAAGGAGGAGGTGAGAAGGAGAAGGACATGAAGAGGGAGGGACGAGAGGAAGAGGTGATGGAGTAAAGACAGATGGAGGATGGGAGGGAAAGAAGAGGGGAGAGAAGGAAGGAAAAAAGAGTGTGAGGGATGAGGTAATGATAGAGGAAAGGGGAGGAAGGAGGAGGGAGAAGAGAGAGAGGATACAGAAGGGTGTGAAAGAGGATGGAAGTGTGAAGAACAAATAAGGAACAAAAGATGGAAGACACAAAAGAAGTAAAAAAAGAAAGGAAAGGGATGAGGGGAGGAAAAAAATGTATGAGGTGATGAAGGAGGGAAAAAGAGAAGGAAGGAGAGCGAATGATGAAGGGAAGGGAGGATAAAAAGGTGGAAGAAAAGGGAAGATATGAAGAGCTTGCAGAGGACGGATGGAAGAAAGAAAAGAGGAGATAGAGAGTTAACAGGGCTAAAGGGGAAGGATGGAGGAAGAGATGGAGAGAGAAGGAATGAAGATGGAAACAAGAAAGTAAACAAGGGTGTCAATGATGATGGAGAGGATGAAAGTTGGGAGGGAAGGAAAGAAAAGAAAGAATATGGAGGAGAAGGAGAGAAAGAATGAAAAGCGGGAGGAACAGGAGAGAGGGAAGAATGGATGAAATGAAGGAGGGAAGGAGTAAGAAGAGAAAGAGAAAGGGAAGAAGGAAGGAGAAAAAATGGAGAAATGAGGGAAGAAAGAAAACAATTATGCAAGAATGAAGTACGAAGATAAAATCTGAGAAAGAACAAAGGAAGAAGAAATGAGCAAAAGGAGGAAGAGAAGGATGTTTGTTTACTGAGACGGAACAAAAGAAGTAGCTAGATGGAAAACGATGGATGGAATTAGGAGGAGGTGAAAGAAAAGAAGAAGGGAGCGGGGGAACAGGAGGAGGAATAAGGAGGAGTGGACGTTGATAATAACGAAGGAAGAGGAGGAGGAGGAGGAGGAGGAGGAGGAGGAGGAGGAGGTGTGGAGCGAAACCTGTGAGTCTCTGAGGCACCGGACCCCATCAGGAGGAGTGATGGATGCAGGGAGGGGAGGAGAGGTGGAGCGAGATGAAAGAGTGAGGGATAATAAAGAAAGAGGAGAAGAGAGAGAGAGAGGAGAGGAGAGAGAGAGATGGCAGGTTAGTAAGGGAGACAAATAACCCTGATTGTAACTCTCTCTCTCTCTCTCTCTCTCTCTCTCTCTCTCTCTCCGTGTGTGTGTGTGTGTAGAGTCGAGGACCGATCAGGAGAGATGGATGAACAGATTGATGGATGAGATGGAGGGAGGGAGGGAGGGAGGGAGGGAGAGAGGGAGGAAAAGAGAAGGAGGAAAGGTGCGGGGGGGCGAGCAAATAAATGGAAGAATGAAGAAGAAAGAAGGGTTGCAGATGAGGTGGTCGAGCAGAAAGACGATAGTTTATTGTTCTCATTAGATCACATTACATCCTCCACTGAATGAATTAATGAACCTGTGTGTTCATTCAATTCAAAAGAGCTTTATTGACACCAGAAACATGTTTACACTGTCCACAACAAAAAACCTACATAAATATACTGTTAAAATATATAAAGATCAATTAAAATAAAATAGAAAAATGTAGATACTGCAGTTCAAAAATATAAACAGAAGTGAGAACTGAATAAACACTTTAATTTTTTATAAATGTATTTGAAGATATCTGTTCTGTATGTATGTATGCATTTTTATCTATCTATCTATCTGTCTATCATCTACCTATCTATCTATAATCTATCCATCTATAATCTATCTATCTATAATCTACCTATCTATCTATAATCTATCTATAATCTATCTATCTATAATCTATCTATAATCTACCTATCTATCTATAATCTATCTATAATCTACCTATCTATCTATCTATCTATAATCTATTTATCTATCTATCTATAATCTATCTATCTATCTATCTATAATCTATTTATCTATCTATCTATAATCTATCTATCTATCTATCTATAATCTATCTATCTATCTATCTATCTATAATCTATCTACCTATCTATAATCTATCTATAATCTACCTATCTATCTATCTATCTATAATCTATTTATCTATCTATCTATAATCTATCTATCTATCTATCTATCTATCTATCTATCTATAATCTATCTATCTATAATTTATCTGTCTATCTATCTATCTATCTATCTATCTATCTATAATCTATTTATCTATCTATAATCTATCTATCTATCTATCTATCTATCTATCTATCTATCTATCTATCTGTCTATCTATAATCTATCTATCTATAATTTATCTATCTATCTATCTATCTATCTATCTATCATCTATCTATAATCTATCTATCTATAATCTATCTATAATCTACCTATCTATCTATCTATCTATAATCTATTTATCTATCTATCTATAATCTATCTATCTATCTATCTATAATCTATCTATCTATCTATCTATCTATCTATCTATCTATCTATCTATCTATAATCTATCTACCTATCTATAATCTATCTATAATCTACCTATCTATCTATCTATCTATAATCTATTTATCTATCTATCTATAATCTATCTATCTATCTATCTATAATCTATCTATCTATAATTTATCTGTCTATCTATCTATCTATCTATCTATAATCTATTTATCTATCTATAATCTATCTATCTATCTATCTATCTGTCTATCTATAATCTATCTATCTATAATTTATCTATCTATCTATCTATCTATCTATCTATCTATCATCTATCTATAATCTATCTATCTATCTATAATCTATTTATCTATCTATCTATCTATAATCTATTCATCTATCTATCTATCTATAATCTATCTATCTATCTTTAATCTATCTATCTATCTATCTATCTATCTATAATCTATCTATCTATCTATAATCTATCTATCTATAATTTATCTGTCTATCTATCTATAATCTATCTATAATTTATCTATCTATCTATAATCTATCTATAATCTACCTATCTATCTATCTATCTATAATCTATTTATCTATCTATCTATAATCTATCTATCTATCTATCTATCTATCTATCTATCTATAATCTATCTATCTATCTATCTATAACCTATCTATAATCTACCTATCTATAATCTATCTATCTATAATCTATCTATCTATCTATCTATCTATCTATAATTTATCTATCTATCTATCTATCCATAATCTATCTATCTATAATCTATCTGTCTATAATCTACCTATATATCTATAATCTATCTATAATCTATCTGTCTATCTATCTATCTATCTATCTATCTATCATCTATCTATCTATAATCTACCTATATATCTATAATCTATCTATAATCTATCTGTATATTTATCTATCTATCTATCTATCTATCATCTATCTATCTATAATCTACCTAGATATCTATAATCTATCTATAATCTATCTGTCTATCTATCTATCTATCTATCTATCTATAATCTATCTGTCTATCTATCTATCTATCTATCTATAATCTATCTATCTATCTATCTATCTATCTATCTATCTATAATCTATCTATCTATCTATCTATCTATCTATCTATAATCTATCTATCTATCTATCTATCTATCTATCTATCTATAATCTATCTATCTATCTATCTATCTATCTATAATCTATCTATCTATCTATCTATCTATCTATAATCTATCTATCTATCTATCTATCTATCTATCTATCTATAATCTATCTATCTATCTATCTATCTATCTATCTATAATCTATCTATCTATCTATCTATCTATCTATAATCTATCTATCTATCTATCTATCTATCTATCTATAATCTATCTATCTATCTCTACAGTGAGGAAGATAAACGACACAATTGCTTTTCTCTCTTTTCTTTTTCTCTCTCTACCTCCTCTCCTCCATTTTACCACCTCCTCACCTCCCTCTCTCTCTCCCTCTGTCTCTCTCTCTCTCCCTCTCTCTCTCTATCACACACACACACACTCACACACACACACACACACACACACACACACACACACACACACACACACACGCAGACACACAGGAGTTGCCATTCTCTGGTTCACAGGCCACTAGCTATGAGGCTTAACCTCCCCTCAGGCGTGCTGAGGGAGAAGCTATCTTCAGCTCACAGAAAATATTATCACCGCTGACAATACTGCAGTCGGCTGCCACAGAATAGCAGCTCTATATCTGCACCGCTCATTTCCAACACTATATATCAATTTTAGAAGGATTTTTTTTTTATTTTCATTACCTACAGCTGCCATTTGGAGAGCGCTTTCATCCAAAGTGCCTTGAGAGTGTGCATTTTTTGAGCTGCTTGTGTGGTCCCCCCCCCGATGGGAATTCAACCCCACTTCCTGGTTGCGGATGCTAAACGTGTGCTGCCTATACGACGGCCGGGGTGAGGGGTTCGATTCGACGGTAGAGTGGGGGCAATTTGGATGAGAGCTGCTACCAAAAAGCATGGAAAAGGTCGTACAAAAGGGTCGTATCACACCCTCCTGCAATCTAACACACATAGTTTATTTTTTCCATCCGATTAATTACTTCTACGTTTGATTGATTTGATTGTCTTGTCAATTAGTTCAGAATGGCGAATGCATGCTGGGATAGGATCCAGTCCAACATCATGACCCGAACATGATAAGCAGTTTATTAAATGGGCAGATGGATGGAGAGTCACTTAGCTTGCTAACTATAGCGCATTAGGCTTGCTTAATATGAAGCAAGTGGACTGGACTTTAGGAGAGTTTTATAATTTTCCGAGGCCGAAGCAGACACTGAAGGCAACATGAAAGTCAGAAGCACCGTTTTCTGAATAACTTTAGAGCAGCGTTTCTTTCAGGTGTCGACTTGTATCAGAAAAATGCGGAGGAAAAGGAAACATGTGGTACTGTAAGAGAAGCAGTGTATGCATGGATCACCCTGGTAGCTGATGGTTACTGCGCCACATAACCGCAACGTCCCTGTTCATTTCCAGCCAGGAACCTTTCTTGCATGTCATGTCTGTCTGTTGGGCTGCTGATATGCTGAGGAACTGAACTGTACATATCATATATATTCACTCTACACACTCTTATATTATGTGAACATGTGTTTCCTTTTTGTGTGTGGTGTTGTTGTAATGGTTTATGGTACCTGTTTGCTTGTTTTGTTTTTTCTTTTGCACTGAGCAACCATGCTGCAAACAATTACCACCAATACTGTTGCATGGTAATAATAAAGTATCTCTCTTTCCCCTTGTTTCCTGTCTTCACTGCCCACAAATAACTGAAATGCATCGGGGTGTCCCTGTCAAACCAATCCATGGAATACATTTATGTTGATTTATTCTTGATTTATGTTGATGTTCATGCAGGTTTAGAACTGGAGACCTTAAGTTTGGGACTTGGACTTAACTCTTCCCAGTCGTGACTTTAGTTTTATGTCACAACATAGCTAAACTCCACATTATACTTCCTGCATCTGCGTAGTGGTGAGGGTCTAAATGATTGCAGGAGTCTGCGCAAACATCTGTGTGCCAGACAAAATGTATGACTGTGTGGATTGTGCGTGCCTGCTAGCACACCATATGCATGTGTGTTGAATGCATCTGCGTATACAGTCACTTAATGTATGTATGTTTGCATCTACTGAGTATATCAGAGACTTTATTTGTGACTTGCAAAACAGAGCCAACTGCCCAACATATTTAGTGGAATTTAGCTTTACTTGTATCTTTTATTGTGTATTTTAAAGGTTTGCTAAATTAGCATGCTAGCTTAAACTACTGTAGCTTACAATGCTAACAACACTAACAATTTGAAAACACTAACACAAGATAATTAATTGTGACTCCAGATTATTATTCTAACTCCAGATGTTAAAGCGTATATTTAATCTTTGGTTTGGTCCTCCATGACGCCAGCAGATGTGTTCACTGAACGTGGGATACAACTACAAAACCTCTATAGCAGATTTCAGATTGTCTTGCCTTTCTGCTGCCCAGGATTTATGGATTTATTTACACCTGAGAAGTGATGCTTTCAGCTGTTGTGAGTCAGATTTCTTCTGCTCGGTTGGTTACAGTAAAAACACCTTCCAACTCTCTCCTTCATGTGTCTGAGGTGTTTTGTTTCACTCTTACTGACTACGTTTAGATGCACACGAATTATTCTGAAGGTAGCATTTTCAGATTAAAACATGTGGGATATGCTGGTATTATTCAGGTTATAGGAGCATTCTTTGGACATGTACACTCTGTACATGGTAAACAAACCAACTAGCCAACAGTTTGCAAGGCTGGGATAGAGATGTATGATGGGCTGGTTGTGTAACGCACCCCTGTGCAGGCAAAATGACGTATATGTATGCTGGAGCAGGAAGGCAGACGGAGGAGAGGAACGAGAGGAGAGTGGAGAGATGTTCAGGGCGACCTGGGAAAACAGAGTGTGCCTTCTCCATGACGGGATGTGATGCACCAGAAACACTCAACAGTGTAATAAACGTTATGGTAAAACTGAGGTTCTGGATTCTGCAACTATAAATTTGTAATATCAGTCATATCAATATCATTTATAAATATCAGGCAGCAGCTCACTAATGTTTTTCATCTCGCTGCTTCCTTGAGATCTTGTTCCCACTGGAGCAGAGGGAAACCCTGAAAACACTCTGCATGTAAATGGGAATATTTATTTTCATAGCCATATAAAAAGTTTATTAGGAATATTGTCTTTTTTGGAATAAGGGAGAAAAACGGAATATTTTGTGCATGTAAACATTGTCATTGTGGATCAGCTGACTCCATTCCCAACAGGTGAGGAGTCATATTAGTTTATATTAGACTTTGGTTATTCTTTCTAAAGCTTTCTTCATTTCCATCTCTCTCTGTTCGTTCCTCAGGTGTGTTACCTCCCTCCTACTTCCCCCCTCACTCTCTGCCTGATTGGTTAGCTGACAACCACAGCTTCCAGTAACTCATCACTCCCATCTCTCCACCACCGCTGTATCCACCGCTCTTTCTGTTCATCCGCATCCCCCCATCCGCATCCCCCCATCTTTCTCCAACTTATTTCTCTTTCAAGACCTCTGACAGTAATGGAAGAAAAGTCAGACTTCCCCTTTCTGAAAAAAGTACCATTTAGTCTTAAATAACAACCACTTCCAGTGATGTCGGCCTGCAAAGATGACGCAACTTTTAGAGCTCTGCTAGTTTCTGGCCTGAATCCTGTTAGAACCCACATTTTTATAGCAAGACATTGTGTTTTATCCATGTTAAGACGCTGGAATGTCGACTGCAGCAGAAAAATCAGCTAAAAATCATACAAAAATGCTGCCCAAGCCCGAGCAAAACCTGGAAGCTAACGAAGGCTGTACTAACGTTAGCATAGCTCCAGCAATGGCTGCTGATAAGAGCAGTGAAACCAAACTAGAGGGAGCTTCTCCACTAGACTTGATGGCATTTTAGCAGCAATAGAGGCAGTGAGGAAGGAGATGAGTATGGAGATCATATCTCCATATGACCTTTATTTCTATTGATTTCATTTTTAACGTATTTTGATTATACTTTATTTTTTATTTGTCTTGTGTTTGTTTGTATGTTGACATAGTTGTGCATTGCTTATGTTTCTTGAAAAACTAATAAAGAAATCAGGATGGAGGTATTCTCCACACAAAGATATTTAAGATTACAAAAAACTTAAAACATAAAGAAATGAACATTAGATATATATATATATATATATATATATATATATATATATATATATATATATATATAAAGCACCTGATTAGCTCTTTTTTAAAAATGAAACTCTGCTCCTTTGTTGCACCTTCAATCTCTCCGGCTCTGACAGAAAGCCTTACCCAGCAGATCCACAGAAACTGTTCTTGGAAAGAAATCCTGATTCAGCCACTCAATACATTCTGTCTAACCCTCCTTGATGCATTAGGCCATATATCTGCACCCAGTAAATACTGTCTCATCACAGCTGATCCACAGCGCTACTGATACTCTACATTTACAGTCCCAGTCTGGGAATCAGAAGGCAGTTGAGTCAGTGCAAGTCTGGATGTTTTATATCTACATTCAGCGATAACTGTTTGACGATTCTTTATTAAATGAAAGCTGGATGTCTGAATATTGTAAATACTGTCTTACTGCTCTTGATAGATATTGTCTGATCTCAGCTGAAGTTGGATAGGACAGGCTTTTGGAGAGTTGACTTAATTTGGTGCTTTCTTTAAAATCTTTTAAAATTAAAATGAATGAAAATCAATGTTCCACTTAAATAATATATTTCTAGCGGTGTACAAGAAAGAGATAAAAAACAGAGAAGGAATAAAGAGATAGAAGATGCCACTAAGCACTAAGAAACTTAAAAAGAGCAGATGTTCTCCTCCTATAATAAATCCTGAGTGATCAGTTGTAGAGGAAGTGATTCGGACTCTTTACTTTGCGTTTTTTTTTTAGGATCGCTGAATCAGAAAGTGCTGAGCTGGTGCTGATCTAGAAGTGGTATTTCTACACACTCCTACATTCCCATCGACTGCTGAGCAGAACAGGACGGCTGGTTGGCTGGATTACAAACTGACTGATGGACCGACTGGGTAATTAGGCGGCTAAATGAGATTAATTTCCAAGCCTCACTGTGGACCGATTTCTTTACCTACAGAGAAGAAAACACAGAGGTTTGTATTATCCATATTCTAGAAAGAGATTTTGCTTTTAAGTTTTCCAAAAGTCATTTTTTGATGGTTTGTATGTCATTCTGAAATCTCTGTTCACCCCCGTTATACTGGGATAGAAGCAAAACTCTCTGCAGCCAATGTCTCAAACTGAAACTACCAGCATGGTTAAATACCACGACGGCTAAATGTTGTTTTTTTTGTGATTTACATGAACTGATCCTATAAAGCCTCGGGGCAAAGCGCTTTGCCTTTGATAGCTCTAAATATCAGTCACTGGTAAGTGAAACTACATTTCCCAGAATCTTCTAAAGTGACCACAAGGGTTGTTGTACCTGTCATTCATGTCTCTTTCATCTAACTCAGGTCTGTTGTATCACAACCTGAGTTAGAGACGATTATTCAGGCTTTTATATCGTCCCGGCTGGACTATAGTGATTCTTTTTTCAGCTGCTTCAGCAAGTCGTCCCTGAACCATCTACAAATGCTCCAACAGGGAGACTCACATCACACCCATCTTATCATCTTTACATCGGCTTCCCATCACGTTTAGGATTCATTTTAACATCCTTGTTTTCACATGTAGAGTTCTGCATGGTGAGATGATTGTGCCTTTGACTCTGAGGAACGTTCTTCCTACAGACGTACGATCTGTGGTCTCTGTGACACCTTTAACAGCTGAAGACTCTTTTCTTCAAACTGCCTCATAGTGTCTTGTGTTTGTATTCTGTGTGTTTTTAAGGTCTGTTGTTACTTATGTTTTATTGTTTGTTTCTTTTATTGTATCTTATATTGTACTATTTAATGTCCTTTTTTTTATTTCTTTAACAATTTTACTCTTGTGAAGCACTTTGTGAGCGGCTCTGTGAAAGGCGCTATATTAAATAAACTTTACTTACTTACTAGAGTCACGACAGTCCCATAAACTGTGATGTGTGTAGTTTCATTACATGTTGACCTGCTGCAGTTTACGGGACTGTTGTGACTCCAGCTGTCTGCTGGCTCATCTACGGGAAAGTCAGACTGAAAACGACTCTGCACACTGATCTCTAGTAACTGGTTGAAGATCTGGGAGTCGACTACCGTCTCTACCTGCCGGGACGCCGACAGACTGATGTTTCGTAAAGAAACACAAACAGCAGCAGATCCATTAGTGAGCAGATTTTTTTCTGCTCTGTCTGTGAAACTGATTATTACACTGGATATGCTCTACTTAGCTGAAGCATCTGGTACTGACAGCCTATAGCTGTGTGTGATAACCTGTATTTTATGCATAATGATGACAACTCTGCAGGTGGTGCAGGATCTTTTATTATTATACTATTGTTGCTCAACTGTTTTAAATAAAATATGATGTTTCAAGGCTGCATTTTCATCCCCAAGCTTATAAAAAAAAACATCAAGATTTTATTTTTTGGCCATATTACCCAACTCTATCAGCAGATTTGCCTAAAACTCTTTATAAAATAAAAAAAGTACATCAAAAACATTCCTACCTCCTAACTACAGACAACCAACTCCTGACTAACTACAGCAAAGGTGACAGTACGACGCCTCCGTGGTTGAAAATCAGCTTCACACAAAGCTGTTTGCTCATCATGATGCAGCGGGTGAACAGGAAATGGAAAATGCCTGAATTATCTAAGTTGGCCCACCTACACGCCATGGCTTGTGTAATATCACTTGTATAACAGCACAAGAGGTCCCTCAAACACTTCAAACACATTAAAACAACTTGATTAATGCTTATTCTGCTAAAAGATGCACTACAAGGAATAGTCTTGGTGTTGACTTTTTCTATATTAATTATATTGTATGTGGTGAGACTTTATGGTATTCCCTGATATACAGTATGCTTGTGTGCATAAATTATGTAGATTACTGTATATCAGAGCTTGCAGTCCTCTTACATTAGAGGAAAACACTGAAGCACAATCAGTCGGTTAATTAATGCATGTAAACAAACGAGAAAAATGATAAGTGCTGGCTGGATATCAAAACAAACATCACACTCACATATTTAATTCACCTTCTTTTTTTTTTTTTTTCTCCTGCCAATTAATTAACATGTTTGCATTGACTTGACTGTTGATGTTATCGAAGCAAAAACGAGGTTAAAACACGATAATGAACATGGGAGATGTATTAAGACTGTGGATACGCTGCTGCAGTGTTTGTGCTGTAAATCCTTCTCTTTTTTTCCATTTAGTTCGGGATTAATGAGTCAAATTTCTTAAAATAGCAGCTTCAATCTCATAATATTTGTCACACTGGAAGAGATTTATCTTCTCCTCTTTTTTCCTCTTTTCCCATGATGCTCCTGTCTTCTCCTTAATGGTGGAACCTTTGCAGTTCAAGAAGCTGTTTCACATGAACACACACACACACACACACACACACACACACACACACACACAAGGCCAAAACAAACTAAACCCATTAAAACCAAATATGTCCTCAAAAGCTCCACATCTCTTTCTTTCCCTCTCTCTCTCTCTCTCTCTCTCTCTCTCTGCGCCTGCTTATCTCTCACCCGGCGGAGACAGAGAAGATGAGATCAATTTTAGGATCAGAGCTTGATTAAATATCGACAAGGCTCTGCTTCTCCCTCAGAAAGCAACTCTTTGATCACGAGATGAAAAGCTTTCAAAGTGCCCGTCATTGTCTCACAAATCAAACTTATTAAAGTTCGGCCTGCATATCGTCCAGCCCCCTAAAAAAACTTCAAAATTACACCATTTTTTTTTGTAATTGTAGGCATTCAATAAGCATTCAGTGTTTTCTCAGAGTCCCTGGAGCAAAGCATGATTGCAGATAGTAAAAAGAAAAACTTATCTTGCTATTATCTGGCTATTCACGTTTTTTTTTCTTTCTGCTTGAAAACTGACGCTTGAAATTAGATTGCGTTTTTTTTTTTTTTTGCTGTCTTCGACTAAATATCTTTCAAAAGCCTCTTAGAAAAACCTCTTAGAAAGTTTCATATCTTTTTTTGTAAACTTTCTGGATCTGATTCAGTGAAGATTTGAGAATAAGCAGATTGACATTTTTCAAAAGTATTCACCCATGAAGAGTGATGATTGAGGCTTTTTCTCAGCTCAGTACTTCACATTATCATAGTTTACTTGAGGGCAAAAAAACGGCAGCGTGGATGGGATGGAGGGGTTTCGCATCATTCAGTCAGTCGACAATACAACCGGCTCTAGTAATAATGTGATACTGTGCGCTACTGGAGGCTATACACATCCGTCCATAATGACAGTGTTGACTCAGGGTGGGTTCAGGTACATTTTCATGCACATAATGCAGGTTTTTCTCCTAAACTGTGAATATCAATATTGAGACTAACTGTCATTAACTGTTTGTTGTTCTTGTGTTGTTACTAAGGATGTGCAGAGAGCCCAGTATTTGTATTGGTATTCGAATAAAAGTGGAAAGAGGTTTAAAAATCTTGTTTTTAATTTTAGAAAATTAAAGTCTTACAATAAGTGTTCATGAAGTGTTCCCTTGGGAGCGCTTCATTTGTGTCTTTGGTTCAGCTTTATCTGTGGGGAACACCCCCAGACTCCGGGACTGATGTCCAAATTAGGAAATGTGCGTCATGTAGCAGGTGGATGTGACTCCCCTCACTGAGACCTGCTGATAGACGTCACAGCGGAGCAGAGGAGAGACACTGAGATAGTGATGTAACCGACCTGTGTGCTGATATTTAACATGTTTTTTTTTTTCTTCCCGAAAACAAATAATTTTTAAAATATTTGTATGAAACAAATATTCATAAAAACCCACTATTTGTGCTTTGTTTTCGGGCACACCCCTAGTTGTTACTGCTCTACCTGTTTGATATTTAATGATTTTATTGTGAGGCCTGTTTTCAAAAGTGCTTTATTTAGTAAATAAATCTTTATTACTTACTAGAAGTATTGCTGTCAATAACAGTTCGATGCCTTTGTGTCGGATTCAAGCTGAAACATTTTGTTGTTCGACTTAATGAAGGTCGGGTTTAGGTTTGGATCCATTTTTTTAACTAATCAGATTACCAAATTCAGATTTGTCTATGTTTTCCTATTGTTGTTGTTGTTGTTTGGGTTTAATTGATTGATGATTGTTTCTGGCAGTCAACATATCAGGGATTTTGTTGCATCCTTCAACACATCTCTAAGGAAGGTTTGCTTGCAAATGCTTCATTGTGATTCAACAGCCGTGGTTCCATCAACGTGTTTTTATGTGCATTTTGAAGTATCGCATAAAAAAGGTTGATGGAAACGGCAAAACTGGAAAAAAACGTCCTCAATTTGGCAAAAAAGTTTTTACATTTGCCAGAGGTGGTTTTTGCCTTTTTCAAAAGAGAGTTAATGTGTTAAATAGGAGATGGACGTAGCAAACATTTAACTCACATGACTGATCAGCTGTTTTCGTTGTCGGCGTCATCCCAGATATTCCCATAACGCAGGAAAACATGGCTGATGGTACCAACAACAACATGTGGAACGATGAGGAGACCAAACAAATTCCTGAAGACGTCTCTCCATTTTTCTCTCATAGACGGACAAAATGGTTTTATTTCTGGTTCACAACCTCTACTTCTTCTACTGTAATTATTACAGCCATGCGTAACGTTGCCTAACTTACACCGCCAACAAAAACAAACCAGTTGATGGAAACGTGCCTGTGCCTTCTTTTTTTTTGGGACATTTCAAAAGTTTGCTTACATTGGATGGAAACACGTCTAATGACTTCACTTTGATAAAAATATAAAGATGAAAGTTGTTTAGTGTGGTGGATAATATATCTCAGGTGATGTTCAAGTTGAATTTTATGGCGTACTGAAATGAACTGTAACCAGTGACTTCCTGGAAGGTAAGAAGATCAATCTGAAAATTGATGGTTTGCGTTGGGTCGGCAGTAATGCAAATTACACACAATTTGTGGTTAATGAGCCAAAACCTGCAAAACCACTGGACGGTCCATTAAACGCCCTTCAGCAAAGCACTAACACTTCCAGATCCAAACGACTCCGACCTCTAATATCTGACCTTCTTTGCATCAGACCAGAGGAGACTTTCACAACTATCTAAGAACTAAAAAGCTCATTCTTCCACGCTAGAGAGGAAACACTTTCTAAAACACATACATGGCCCAGATACTTTGGTTTCCTTGGCAACCAGCTACCGCTCTCAAAAAACCTGCTCTTATGTGCAACTTTTGAACGTTTAAAAACCGTACGATAAAGACAAACTACTGTCTCACTACATCACCGTTATGTGTCTGTTAGCTGATGCTGTGAACTGACAGCTGCCTTTTTGTGAGTTTAAAGAAAGAAAACTGTAAACTTAAGCAAAGTGTTTGTGGTGCTTGTTTTGTACCTGTATCTGGCCTCTCTCAGTGGCCGCTTTCGTAAAACAGGAAATGGCCCGCCTGAATCTGGTCTAATCAACTCCACACATTCTGCATTTTTGGTTTTGTCACTATCTTTGCTGCACTTCTCTGAGATCACTTGTCAATCAAACAGTGTGGGTGCTTCTGTTTCTTGTAGTTTCTGTTGATGCAGTTCATGGATGTATTATGACAGCTGAAATACAGTGAAATTCAACCCGTGTGGCCGACTGCAGTACTGCAACACAAAAACAAAAAAATCCCACACAGCCCAAAAAGCCTTTTACTCCGCCATTATACTAGGGGTGTGCCCGAATACAAATACATTATTCTGCAAAGCACAAATAGTGGGTTTAATACAACTATTTGTTTCATACAGATATTTTAAAAACTATTTGTTGGGGGTGTTCCCCAGAGATAAAGCTGAGCTACTGACACAAGCAAAGTGCTCCTAAAGGACTCTTCATAACCGGTTGTTCCTCTTCTCCTTTCCACAAAGTTAGGTTATAAAAAATGGGCAATAAATGAAAAGTGCAAAGCAATAATTGCCTTTGAAGTTCCTCCCTACATGTTACACGCTGTGCTGTCTGTGTGTTATTGGTGTATAAATAGTTAGAGGTCTGTCTGCAATGAGGCGATGAGTTTTAGCTCAGTAATCAGCGCAGTTGTCTATGATTTGGGAGACTCCAGTTTTCCAGGATTTTTAAGCCTCTTTCCACTTTTATTCAAATACAAATACAAATAATTTTGCTGCCTCAACAAATACAAATACAAATACTGGGATCTCTGCACATCCCTACATTATACAGTAAAAAGACACGTCTGTAAAACTGTTGACAAGTCGCCTCAAATGACAAACAAGATCAATTATTTATCTTTTGTGTTATGAGTTTTTCCATCCTTGAACCTTTCTTTCTCAGAGGCTAGAAAAGCTATCGAAGCTAGCGCTACTGTATGTCTAGATGTAAAGTCTGGTCATGGTCACAAAAGAAAAATGGAAGAGAAAAAACATTGTTGACATTGCAGTAGATAATAACCTGAAAGAATGGGGCACTGCGGTGGCTGTCACTGTAAAAATGTGATGAATGTTTACAGAGTAGAGCTACTATACCACAGAGAGAGAGAGAGAGAGAGAGAGTTCACAACAGATAATGGAAAATACTGGACTGGTTTACTCAACTTCAACAATCTGCATTGAAGGGCAGTAACATAAAAAATGTCCAAATTAAAATATTATGGATTATTACTGTTATAAATGTTTTTAAAAAATACAAAATATGTTTTCATGTCACATAAAAACTGTTTGCAGCAAAAAAAAAGCTTCAGAGGATCCTATTTATCCTGGTCACAGCCAAAGTTCCCAATTCAAAAACTAAAAATAAAAGGCTGCTAAACTAGTTCCAGCTCCAAGTCACCACCGGCAAGCGTGCAACACACACACACACACACACACACACACACACACACACACACACACACACACACACACACGCAGACATGCACGTACATATAGAGAGCCAGAGCCAAAGGGAGCACTGGGGCCCAGGGAGACAGATTGTCTTTTAATTGGTTGAAAACTGCAGAGCTTTGAGAAGGGCTGAAGGGACACACACACACACACACATACACACACACCCCACACACACACACACACACACACACACACACACACACACACACACACACACACACACATATAGACACACCACACACACACAATGTCCTCTGTGATAGTGAGGAGACGTAGCCAGTCCCTGCTGACTGACTGGTATAATGAGCTGAACTCAGGCCAAAACCTGGAGGTGAGTGTGTGTGTGTGTGTGTGTTTGTATTGTGTGTGTGTGTGTGTGTGTGTGTGTGTGTGTGTTTATGGCAACCTGCTGATATCATCAAACTGAAAGACAGGAAGATGGTTCAGACATTGAAGGGTCAGGAGAGTGTAAATGTGTGTGTGTGTGACGGCTGGACCATCACTGCATCCCCGCTGTGACTTTTGGCAGCTGAATGTTTCCTCAGCGGCCAGAAGTAAAACACTACATCTTGACCGATACTGTCAAAAATCTGAAGGCTGATATTACAACAAACTGATTTAAGATTAAAGCAGCTGATTGATAATATTCTGCTAGAATTCAATATCTTAAAATTATACAGCTTCTTGGATATATATATATATATATATATATATATATATATAATCCCTCTTGTATATACAAACGATATGTGCAGGACAGTAGCTGCACGTTCAGTCAATCATATCAAAATTTCACCTCACATTTCACGCTTTACTTTCATCATTTCCACAGATAATACTAGTTGATGATTGGCTGGCAGGTGTCCATTATAATTGCATATTGATTCAGTGAGCAGAAAACTGTTTTTTTTCACAAAAGGAAAAAACAAACAAACTGAAGCACCACAAGACAATAACATAACAAAAAATACATTCATAAATTAACTGGAAGATCTCTTAAAATGCCAGAATATCTGATATTTAGACCAAGTTATCCACCTCAGCCAAATTCATTCTCATAAAGTGTTGCACTAATTTCTTGTGGATGTTGGCTAAATATATATATATATATATATATCCATATTTGATCTAACATGATACTTAATAAATGTCCACTTTTGCTTTGACTTTGAGACACTCTTTGGTATATTTCAAAGCTATAAAAGGAAAATTAGTCACAAAAAACCCTGGATGTACAGATGATCCACCTCTGGATCATGTTGTCTAGAAATGGATCTCTTATTACGGGAGATGGGCACGACGGTTTGGACGTCAGTATTGGTTCAATGTGACCCTGTTTTATATTAAAGGTTTACATGTTTTGGACGAGACGCAGTGATGTAACTGCACAGATCCATATTGCAAAAATGATATATATATATACATATATATATATATATATATATAATTTTGTTTAGAGTAAAAACAGCGTTCAGCGTTTTCAGTCAGACATCATTCAATCTAACGTTACAGTCAGAATGACGACCAGACATCAGAGTGATGTTTGGAAGTATTTTAACAAAATAAACAACATTAACGTGCAGTTTAAGTGCTCAAATAGTGAAATGATTTAAAAAAGCTCATCCCTACTTATTACATCCTATGTGGTCTTATTAAGTGATGAACATAGTGACAGTGTGTGTGTGTGTGCGTGTGTGTGTGTGTGTGTGTGTGTGTTACCTCCGTATAGTGCGGAGCAGGGTGGATCGAGCCTCGTTGTGGAAGGTGATGATGATGGAGGTGGGAGGAAGATCAGAGTCATAGTGGAGGAGGGTGCACCTGCAGACAGGAAACAGCAATAAGGAAATTACAAAACAACCTCAGCCTGAAATAACGATCTGTGTCGACATGAATGTAGTGAAAAAACTCCCAAACATCGTCTGCTGTAGACAGTTTATACTGAGCCTTCATCATCATCATGTAGAACAAAAAGTTGTAAAGAAACAAAACAGCAACAACAGAGTGTTTGTTTTTCACCTTTTCATCATCAGGTCATGTGACTCAACATCCAATTTCACTGAAAAACTCATCATGTGAACAAAAAAGAAAACGGCTTTTGAGTAGCTGTCCACTGTAGTGACCACCATGCATGAAAGGGTTAAATTATGTTTTAAAGATAAACTACATCTGGCAAATGAGGAAATATCTTGTTGTACATGTCAAGTAGTAGAAAACATACCCAACACTATATACTGACACCATTTATACACCTGTAATAATGATATTTAACATCTCTTAAAACCTTTACATATCATTTTATACCTGATGAATCACTAATGTTTGTGATAAGATCATTAGAATTTAATTATTTCTCCAGTTTGCTGGGATTGTTTTACACACACACACACACACACACACACACACACACACACACACACACACACACACACCTAAAGTGACTGCGTTGTCACACCAGACCTGTTGAAGATGAATTATAGATGACCAGCCAGAAGCTCATTAAAATACACCACATATCAGTGTCTGTGAGTGTGTGTGTGTGTGCTGCCTTCGCTGGGTCAGCAGCCTTTTCGTCTAAAAGAGCAGAGGCACACACACACACACACACACACACACACACACACACACACACACACATACAGACACGCACATACACACACACACACACACACACACACACACATACACACACACACACACACACACACACACACAGACACGCACATACACACACACACACACAGCATAATGAGACGACTGGCCTTTACCTATCAGTTTGATGGATTGGTGACATTTTCAAAGAGAAACAGCCGGCTTGCTCTGTTCTGGCCTTCATTTTTAAAAATCTCACCTTTCTCAAATTTATGCTTGTGTGTTAAAACGTCTAAAACTCAACACAACACGCTGCACCGTTATCCAGCCGTGTGTGTGCTTCTCTGCTGTTTGTCTACCTTCATGATGTGTTTTTAGCCACGTTAGCAGCACGGCTGTAGGGACGATAATATCAGTCTGTCAGTCGTTCAAACGCTTTGGTCCAGATTGAAATATCTCTATTACTATTGGATGGACAGTCATGACATTTGATACTTTCACAGGCTCCAGAAGATGAAGTCTATTGATTTTTTTTTTACTTGTTCTGTGAAATATCTCAACAGTTACTTGGTGGATTGGCACAGAATGTTGTACAGACATTTGATTAATTGTCTGGTCTAAATTTCAATGTGAAAACTTTGGATTCTGACTAAATATCTTCAAAACTACTGACGTTCCCATCAGCCTCAGCTGTACTTTGTTTATACTTTGGTAACAAGCTAAACTGAGACGGTGACTAACTACAACGTCACAGAGCTGCTGGCATCTTGTTGACATTTGTTTATTGAATATGTTGATTTTGGAATATCTGATAAAAATACTGTACTGAACAAAGAAAGAAAGATTTGATTGAATTTTCCCATTTTATTAAAGTTGTAAAGATGAAAGATGTTGCATGTGATAAAAACTATGAGCAACAATCCAGTAAAAAACAGAATGAAAACATGAAATGCAAAACCAAAGTTCTACCAACAACATTAATGACCTGTTAATAAAGAAAATTAGCTTAGCTTGTTTGAGTTCAATGCACCTCATGAAGCACTGGAATACATGTATGTACATATACATACATATATGTTAGGGGTGTGCCCGAATACAAATATGTTATTCTGCAAAGCACAAATAGTGGGGTTTTTACGAATATTTGTTTCATACAAATATTTTAAAAATTTTCGGGAAAAAAAAACATGTTAAATACCAGCGTGCAGGTCAGTTACATCACTATCTCAGTGTCTCTCCTCTGCTCCGCTGTGACGTCTATCAGCAGGTCTCAACGAGGGGAGTCACATCCACCTGCTACATGATGCACATTTCCTAATTTGGACATCACTCCCGGAGTCTGGGGGTGTTCCCCAGAGATAAAGCTGAACTACTGACACACGCTTCATAAACACTTATAACACTTTAATTTTCTAAAATTAAAAGCCTAATAAAAACAAAAACAGGATTTTTAAGCCTCTTTCCACTTTTATTCGAATACAAATACAAATACAAATAATCTTGCTGCCTCAACAAATACAGATACAAATACAAATACCTGCACGTCCCTAATATATGTTTTATTATTTCCTTCAAACTAGAATATAAATTTTTGAGCATAATTCTAATGATCTTATTTCACTATTTGTAGGAACAGATGAGAGAATTATATTAACTCACCTGAAAGTTTTACATGTTTTTTTGTAAATTTTATTTGTGTGGTAACAGAATTAATTTGTATACAATATTATTTGGATCTAATGTTTTTATTGGAGCACCTAAATTATTATATTTTGTATGGCCATAACAAAGTAAACAAACTAATTAATTAACCAACCAACTATAACAGTTGACTGATATTAATACAATTATAACATCACATTTATTCTTGTTGGGTTTGTTATAATAACCTATAGAAACATGTTTATTCAGCTCATATAGCACAAAGAGTGACGTCACTATTTGTTGCTCCATAACTACAGACCAACATTTATCATAACAGCGACACGTTTCACAGTTTACCACCAATAAATGTTGGAAAACTCGTCTCTGTTTCTGCTTCACTTTGTAGTTTAGAGAGATAAGATGTGTTTTTCCTTCAACTATCTTTTTTAGCTTGTGTCGCTCAGAGGCAAGATGACTCATCTACTGTTCAGCCATCTGAACTAAGGTGACAACACAAACATGTTGATTAGTTGTGATCAGACAGGAAACTGCACGTTAGAGGGTATCAAGGGGTCAATGTTTCTCAGTAAAACCCTTAATTTCTATGAAACTTACCTCACAAACTGTCATTCACTCTGGTAACTTTGACACATACAGAATCTGTACTTCTAGATACATCTCTTCCACTTTCCAGTAAACCAACAGTCTATTTAGGTTACGTATAATAATTCTGCATCATATTTCCCAATTACATTTCTACAACAGAAGACCAAATAGTGCCTCATCACTGATATTTTGTGGTTTCAGCTCCTGTCCAACTGTCTGCACCTCCTCCGTCTGTGTTTCGCTGGGAGTTAAAACACAAACTCAACTCTTAATTTGTTGTATTAACAGGTTGGCACGTAGCATCAGTCAGTGCACATGAGCACCCAGCTGTGAAATAATACTATCAGCACCTCATTAACTCGCAATTTGATTTTTTTTTTTTTTTTTAGTTTAGTTTAGAGCCTTGATGATTAAGTCAGAAAACAATATTGTTTGGCAGATTATTTCAGAAACAAACATATGATTCATGCTTTTACTCCTGTAATATGTACAAACTTTGGTGTTTATCTAAATATCTAATAAAGTCTTTTCTTCCCGTTTCCTTTGTGCATCATCAGCTGCATTTTCTATCACCGAAACATTTGATAAAGGAATCAAATTTAACTCGACATGAGGACAGAAAGCAGAGAAATGCAAACAAGCCAATTAGTAAATCTCATGGTGCAGTCTGTGAGCTTTAAACACACTTTTTTTTTTTTTTTAAATGAAGGCCAGAACAGGCTGCGAGCAGACTGTTGTCACTTTACATTCAGACTTATTTCTGTCTTTGTGCTTTGCCTCCCTTCTTCCTTCCTTTTTTCTTTTTATATTGTCTCTCTCTCTCTCTTTCTCTCTCTCACTGAGAATAGGAATACACGCTGTATATATTTGTCATATCATATCCCATCTTGCCCCTCTCTGCCTCCTCCATCCCCCCCTATCTCCCTGTCTCCATCTCTGGTTTTCCTGCAGTTGATTTATTCAGCAGCTCTACCAGAGAGGAACGATGAGAAGATAAAGACGAGCTGCTACTGTGTGTGTGTGTGTGTGTGTGTGTGTGTGTGTGTGTGTGTGTGTGTTGGAAAAAAGGACGAATGAGGCCGAGAGACACCGTGACAGACAGGCAGAGAGAGAGACAGACAGATATACGGATAAAAGTTGTGCTGACAGATGACTGATGTTGAAGCTGATATGAACAAGCTTCCATACTCCCTGAGCGTATGTATGTGTATGAGAGTGTGTGTGTGTGTGTGTGTGTGAGTTAACTTCCTGCATCAAAGCTCAAGAGGACACACATCGGGAAGGAAAAAAAAATCAGGAGAGGGGAGAAAATAGATGAAGAGGAGGAGAGGGACAGAAGGAAATAGAGAAGAGGAACACATGATGGGCGAGGAGGGAGGGAGTCTAAATAAGGTGAAGGAGGTGAGAGGAGAGGTGAGGAGGTTTAAAGAAAGAAAAAAGGAGGTTAAAGAAGGTTATAACAAGATTATAACAAGAGAAGCAGGTGACACAAAGGAAGGCAGGAGGACGAAATGGAGGTGAGTGGGCGAGAGCAAATAAAGCCTCTTTCACACATTGTTCCCAGTAAATTACTGGGATAACCTTTGAGGCACCGCTAGAGATTTTCACTATTCACACACGCAGCTACATACAGGAACGTTTCTGTCTTGCGCCTTTTCACACTTGCCATGGCAGTGCTGGAATAAATGGAGCAAAGGACAGTCCAGCAGATGGCGGTCATGCAACACTTATGGATGGACATCATCATAAAACTCAACAGAAGAAGAAGAAGAAGAAGAAGGGGCACGGCTGGATGCATGCGTACGGGCTGGAAGACAGCAAGGAGCTGTTTTTGTCTGGTGTTCTTGTAATGTATTTAATATCCAACAAGTTTGCGAGACAAATCACCCGCGAAAGCATTGACGAGGCAACTAGTGGAGTCTTGTGATTGGTTCACTTTAAAGCGTCTTTACGTGTTTGTCCCTGCAATGTTACTGCTTTCATTCACGACACAGCCGTACTGGCATTTTCCCTGAAATGTCATGGGGTCTTGAGGTGGGAAACCGGCTGTACAGATTTCCCTGAATATCGATCCCTGCTCCCGTTCACACATGACCCCATGCAGGAAATGAGAGACTAGTGAAGAAATGGAGATGTATGTATGGAGAGAGGTAGAGGAGAAGAAGAGAGAAGTGAAGAAAAGACAAACAGAGAGGAGAAGAAACTGAGAAAAAGGAAAATTGTGTAGAAATGTGAAGTGAAACAGAAAAACTGAAAATAAAAAGAGAATTGTAAAGAAAGAGGAATATATACTCAAAGGTATTATCATTAAGCACAGAAACATCTGCTTCATTCACTGAAGATAAAAACAAAACACGGGAGAGTTATCATCCATAATATATCAGAGGCACCAGACTAGACCTTAAAGGTCACATTATGCAAAATGCACCTTTTCATGTCTTTTCAACATAAATATGTCCCCGGTGTGTCTAGACACTCCCAGACTATGAGAAAAGACCATCCTTTCTCTTCTTCTCCGGCTCCGTCTTTAAGTAAACGCATGTCCAAAAACACTGTTTAAATTTGGCTCCCTTTATGACATCATAAAGGGAAATGGAAATGTCCCCACAACGACTAGAAAACTGTTGTATGTGTGAGTGATGGATCGATACCGACTGTCCGCAACGCAATGTCAAACTTGTAAGCTGTAAATTTTGCCACGTTTTATGCTGTTATATTGTTTATTTAGCAGGTTAACCTGTTAAACTGGGTGTTAGCATGTTACACGGCTAATATGGCTAACAATGTTGGACTAATGTAGTTGAGGGAGAGTCAAGAGAAACTGTGTGAACGTTAAGCCTCATTTGAAACCAATTAAATGACGACAGTAGTAGGTTGGATGGTGGTAACTGTGTTTTCATGTTGCTTTTTGTTAAACTTTGAACTGCAGCGCTAGCTCAGCTAGCTTTGCTGTTACACGTTAGCCCGTTCTGCCCCGTGATCCTCGCCGGTATGTGTGTGTTGCTGCTGTAACGTTATGTAAATGTACTTGATAGATTGCGAACGTTGCGTAGCTCTGATTAGCACCCGGCAGCTAACTTGCTCAGACCATAAAGCTTTAGTGGCCTGCTGTGGCAGTGTATGTAAAGTCAAGCCGAGGCTAACGTGTCCATTCTTCTCCACAGATACACTTAGCGTTACTGTAATACTAGTATTTGTGATGCTACTGCAGCTCCGTTGCAGTTCCTGTATGAATATGAATACTGGAAAGCCACAACCAGTTCAGTAGCAGGACACGGGGAGCGGCGGCTCATTAGCATAGACACAGAAACAGCCCATCCAGAACAGGGCTGAAACAGAGGGGTATAGAGGCATGCTAGCCTGCATAATCTCACTGGCATTTTCAGCAAAAAAACTTCAAAGACATGTTTTGGGGGCCTCAGAGACCTATATTAACTTATTGAAAAGGAGTATAATATTTCACCTTTAATCATCTCCCAAATACATGAAACTCTATATCTCCATACTGCCCATTGTTTGACTAAAGCAAAAGAAGATGGAAGAGGATGAGACAAAAACAAGACAGACAATAAATAGAGGAAAAAAGGGGAAAACAAGAAGGAGGAGAGGAGGTTAAGAGGGGTGCAGAGGGTAAAAGAGAGGTCGAAAAGAAATAATAGAAGAGGAGAAAGAGGAAAAAATAGTAGAGGAGAGAGAGACGAGCAGAGTGTTTTACTGTAGATTTCTGTCCAGATGGTGTGAAAAGCATTCATATTTAATGAGCAGAGCCATTTGAGGAGTGGATGTTGGTTTGCGTGTGTGTGTGTGTGTGTGTGTGTTGGCTCATCAAAGTTCATCTAGAGTTGAGATAAACACATGAAAGGAGAGGTCAAAACCAGTGGCGTCCACACTCACACACACACACACACACACACACACAGTCTCTCTCTCTCTGCAGGCGGTGCAGCCGACCTGTCAAAGTGTGTGTTCGTGCTGCAAAATACTAATGACCACTGATGTAGCCCTGAGATACTGTCAGACCTGTTCACACACACACACACACAGAATACCTACCTGCAGCCTCTGATTAACACTCCTCTCTCTCTCTGTCCTTCATTTGTTCTGCCTCTTGGCTTTTTTTTTTCTATTCTCTTTCTCTCTCTCTCTCTCTCTCAGTACCCTGCTATGCCCTCTCCGTCTTCCCCTCTTGTTCCGGTCTCTCTCTCCTGCCTCACTCACGGCTGACAAGTTGCCTACATAAAGACATCAAGACTTGGAGTTATGCTCCGTATTGTAAGTAAGCAGTGGTTTCCAGTGCTGTTTCTCAGCCACAACGGATGGAAATACTTCACTTTTCTATCAAAATTAGTGTTTTTTTCAAAATGCACATAATTGCTGAAAAAAAATCACCAATCAGATGCCTCTAAAATTAAGGTTTGGTTAAGTTTAGGAAATAAAAACTACTTGGTTAAAGTAAGGAAAAGATGCTCACCCATCCACGTTAACCTCCTTCTTAAAGTTACTACAAGGAACTTTCATTTTGTGTTGATTTTAGCGCCTCTGTTCTCCCAGAATGAAGACTGCATTTCCCATGAGCACCACCGCCTCGTGTCGTAAAGATCTCGGCTAGTGTTTGTTTTGGAAGCGAGTGAAAGAAAGACGCTACTTGTATTTAATATAGGGGTGTGCCCGAATACAAATATGTTATTCAGCAAAGCACAGATAGTGGGGTTTTTTTATGAATATTTGTTTCATACAAATATTTTAAAAAATTTTTGTTTTTGGGAAGAAAAAAAAAAAAAGAATACCAGCGCACAGGTCGGTTACATCACTATCTCAGTGTCTCTCCTCTGCTCCGCTGTTACGTCTATCAGCAGGTCTCAACGAAGGAAGTCACATCCACCTGCTACATGACACACATTTCCTAATTTGGACATCACTCCTGGAGTTGGGGGTGTTCCCCAGAGATAAAACTGAACTACTGACACAAATGAAGGGAACACTTCATGAACACTTACTGTAACACTTTAATTTTCTAAAATTAAAAGCGTAATAAAAACAAAAACAGGATTTTTAAACCTCTTTCCACTTTTATTCATATACAAATACAAATAATTTTGCTGCCTCAACAAATACAGATACAAATACAGATACTGGGCTCTCTGCACATCCCTAATTTAATATTTTTCTTTTTTAAACACAGCTGTTTGCAGAATGCGTAGCGACGAAGTAAGCTGTCTGAGATTAATAATTGTAATATGATGATGGTGAAGCAAAGTAAACTTTGTTTACGTTAGCGTTCATGCAGCGAGGTTACAGGTAAGGCTGCATTCACACCAAATCTGGTAATGTGGCAACTTCCTGCAGGGTTGTCTGGAGGTGTTTATTTGTGCTTTAGAATGTAACCACTGTGAAACAATCAGAAAATTATGTTTTATTTATCTGATTCACTTCGCTACACTGCTGCTCCCTCTTCATTCACTCTCTAGCTCTCTTGACCACTGCTGCTCTCTCTCTTTTTCTCTCATCTTTTTTACAATAAGTCTAACTTTTCCTTTTAACGTTATCAAACGAAGAGAAAGGTCCTCGCCTCGTCCTAGTAACGTCTTTGTCCTCCCTCATGCTACGATGCTACCTGTAATGTAAACATGGGCTCTTCTGCTCTGTGTGCTGCAAATAGCTTCGTCTGATTTCAGTTTTTAGAATAACTATATAGAAATAATCTATCTTCTCGCATCGGAGGCATCATGAGACTGTTTCTTAACCAGTTAAAAGTTCCTTCTAGTAATTTTAAGAAGCTGTTGTGTCACCTCATGTGATTCCTGCCGTTGCTCTTGACAGACAAGAGATGACTGATGCTGCTGTTCTTCAGATGAGCGCACTGAGCGATGTGAGACTACAGTAATAAATTCCATCAGACGTTGCATATTTTTCACCTGCTGGTTTTAGAAAGACACGCTCAGCGACAGATGACATTTTACGTCATCTTGGGAGTCACAAAGATAGAGGAACAGGTTAGAATATATCACCTAACACACACACACACACACACACACACACATAGATATGAAGCTTAGCGTAAATTCAGGCAGGAAGACTTTCTTTAACCGTTCATTCATTTCCCTCTCTTCTCTTTCTTCCTCCCGCTTTCGTATCAGCTGTTTAAGGGCGTCACTCCTAGTTATCAAATCAGATTGCTCCACGATTTCTAACCACCAATCACGGCTAACCTGTCAAACTTTAAAATCTGTTTCCCTTTCTGTCGCTGTCAGCTGTCATTCTCCTCCATCTCATCCATCCACCTCCACGGCTGCACCCCGGAAGTTCTCTCCTCCTCATCCCCAGATCACCATCTCGCCTTCTCCACTCCGTTACTTCAGCACCAGAGTTCACCAGAAACCGCTACCTACACCACCAAGATCTACGTCTCTTCATCACCGCCACCACCAGTGTCTAGACTCCATCGGGGGGGGGGTTATCCTATACTACTCTCGCATTCACCTCCCCCCTTTCATATCCAGTGACATCATGATGGGGTTTAATCGCCAAAGACTTTTCCACCTCCATCTATCACGCTTGTTCAATAAATATCATTTACTTCATAAAGAAATTGAGTCTGCTGATTGAAATAATAACACACGTAGACGTCCCAGTTAGCAAGGAAAATAAATCAGCTTTATAAACAGGAAAACACTTAAAAACCCAACATTTCACTCTGGATCTTCTACCAACTAGTTTCTCACCTCAACACTAAAACAAGGTAGAAAAGTCTTTCATTCAACTCTCTTCTCTGACGCTTTTTCTGTTTTTCAGCAATAAAATAAATCTGGCAGCTGCAATAATTTCACAGTCTCACAACAGTGGCCTCTACTATAAACTGACCTGATAACATTTACATCCAGACAGTCAGTGACAAGTCAAACCATCAACCTACCACCTGAGATACAACAACTCTTCTGTTAGACGATCTGTGGACATGAAACTTCTACTTGAGTTGGACTTGAGTCATAAAAATCTGAACGTGGACTTTATTTACTCACTCAGGCCATTAGCAAGTTGCTAACGAGTCCCTGGTTGTTCAAACTCTATACAGGAACCTCATATGCAACAATGGAAACACAGTGCATTGAATAGCTATTTGTACAGTAAAGTATTGAATCCAGTATTTTTCAGTGTGATAGTCTTCGGGATAAAGATGTGCAGTGGGAAGTATAATATCATTTTGGTTTTATTTGGCCTGGGTGTCGTGATATGGAACAATGTCAGTTTATTCTGAGCAAAGTTACAGCTCGCCTGCTGGAGTAAGATATTTTGTTAAGCTTTTCACCTCTGGCCTTTCTCTCTTTGTTTTCCCCGCTATCTCCGTCTCGCTTCTATTCAGGTGTTCACAGAGGAGAAGATGGCCTAGTTTTGGCTGGTTAGGCAAGATCAATTTACATATTTACACACACACACACACACACACACACACACACACACACGGCGGCGGCGGTGACTGAGGGAGCGAGGGATTTCTCTTCTCTTGATCGAGAGAAAAGAAAAGACAAGAAAAGAAAAGAAAAGAGAGACAGCAAGGGACAGTTGATAATGCCTCATTTCTTTTTTTTACTGGAAAATTCCATTAGGAAAATTTCTGAGTCAGTGATTCCATTGAATGAGAAGCTCAAATGAATAGTTTCAGTGAATTCAACAATTTTAATTGAAGCAGGTTCAATCCCCAAAAGGAAGTGAAGGAGTGTGTGTACATGGGGAAAGAAAAACTGACCAGGTTGTGGCCTGATATCACTCAATTCTGCTGCCAGTGTCCAGATTTGAATGTATTTATTTTCTACTTTTATAAAGCACATTACAAATAAAGTAAGTTGGGTGTGAAAAAAGGTTTAAAAAAAAAGTTAAAAAAATATATAAAAGACAACCAATCATATACGTACAGACACATATCAGCCAATGGGGCGTCTATAAAGATGGGTTGGATGGTCATGTGGTTTCAGGCCAATCGTTGTCCAAGAAGGGACATGGGTGACGCAATATTTGGTCCATTAACTAGAAAGGTGCAACTAGGGGGTGGTGCTTGGTAAACCTATATGTCATATCTAATAGGCACATTTTTAGATGAACAAAAAACCCCAAGCACCGCCCCCTGGTTACACCTTTCTAGTTAATGTTGTTTTCCTCATAAATCAACCTCTCTTGGGTTGTAAATAATGATCTCACAGCAACATATATGAAAAAAGTGTGATTTTGTTATAAAATATCAACAATTAAAGTTTGTTTCTTTCAACCAGGATCTTTCTTTAACTCTTAACCGAGTAGTTTTAGTTTCTTAAACTTAACCATAAAAACATCCATACGACGGCACCGAGAAACTGCTGAAAAACACGATTAAAAATGGAAACTCCTTGGGGAAGTAACAGTGTGATATGGAAATATTCCATAAATATGTAATACATGCAGAATGGAATTGCTGGAAAAAAAAAAAACGTCAAAATGTTTGTGTTCAGTACATGAAGAACATAAATAACAAATGAAATGCATGGAAAATGAGTACAGGAGTACAACTATAAATATGACTGAATATGTAAGAGAAATTATACAGAGAAAAGCTCTTTATAGGTGGTTTGACTCTTATTACTCTGAGTGAGAATGAAATACGGATGTTGAATATTATGTTTCCTTTATGAAAAACAATGTGATTCTCTGATAATGTCTACCATATTCAAAAATACAGACATCTACTTAACTGCATGGCAGCAGATATCATCTCTAAGGAACGTGGCCGTGTGTGTGTGTGTGTGTGTGTATGTGTGTGTGTGTGTGAGGAAGAGGAGGGCTGCCGCTGTCATGTCTGACATGTCTGTTGAATTGGCATTTACACAGCTGACAGACAACACTGCTGCCACTTCAACATCCACTTCTTCTCTGTGATCCTGCGCCGCATTTCATCAGAAAATCAATTTCACTCCACACACACACACACACACACACACACACACGTGTGACGTCGGTGAGGCAGAGCAGATATAAGATACAGACCTGCTAGCGAGCTCAGCATCAGTCTGATGTAATGTAGCAACAAACTGGAGAAAGTGTTTATTGTACTTCCCTGTAAAAAAAAATTGTTCTGGATAAAAATCTACACTATGGAGCACAAACACACCTGATATTGTTTCAGATCCAACAACTGCAAACCTAAATGACAAAATAGGTTGTTATGGCGATTACAAATATAATTCATATGAGCTTTATTTAGCATCTCTATGATGAGGGTTTGGTTAGATGTTGGGCAACTAAGATTACTTGAGTAATTACATCACACATGTGTAAGCTGAATACTGGACAATGATTGGCTGCAAACTGGTTGTCATGTCTCAGATCCTGCTGGTAGATACACGCCTTCCACTCAGATTCATTTATGTGTTTAGTGGGACCATGTACAATATTAAACATACTGTACTAGAGTTAGCTTATAATGTTAAGGTGAGCTCAGAGAAGCTCAAACGTCCAACAAGAAGCGAAACACATGTTTTGAGCGGAGGCAGACTTTAAACTAACGTGTGATGCTGATATATTTCTGGTTGGACGATCACTCATGACGACATTAATGCAAAGTGAAACCTGAGCCACCAGCGAATCATTGTGTTATTTTGCTTATTACATTGGTTTACATATGCACATCTAATAACCCTCTAACGACAAAGTAAGTTACATATTCACACTATATGTGCTGCTGTACTTTCACAACGTAAACCATGAATCAAGTCATATAGTGTTTGTATTTTGCTTTCATGTGACTGTTTTCAGCCTGACGGAGACACAAAGACTCAACACACGATGTAGATTTTAGATCAGCTGTTGTTTGAAGCTGCTTGATCTTTCATTGTTATGATGTCATTAACAGTAAAATCACTGGAGCGACGTTATCCAACACCAACAGAGCTTTTTTATTAGTTAGACTCACTTCTTAGATGATCTGAAATTTTGTATTTAGAAACAGATGGTGAAGTTTTTCAAAGTCATCAGTACAGTCACGACTTTAAAAAAAAAAAAAAAAGGAGGCGATCTCATTTCGGAGTAGTACGCTTCATTATCATCACTCTACAACTGTCCTGCTGTATTATCACAACAGTATAATATTCCCTCTGATCTGAGCTAAATTAGGCCAAGTAAACAGATTTGACTGCAGACTCTGATCTAATCCATTTAAGGGGATTTCATCAACAGACATCTTCTGTGTTTGTTCTGAACCACTTCTCCTTCACATGTTTTTTTTTTGTTGTGAATAAAGATAAATGAAAGATGAATGAATGAATAAGATGTTTAGGAGACATTGTGCACAGAACGAAACTCTACGAAATCTTGAGCAGAAGTTGTTTTTCAGAGTATAATCATTTTTTTTTTAACCAGTTTATTTTGTTTTGAAAGTGCGCCATAAAACAACTAAATTTAGAGGAGGAGGGGGCGACGCTGTCACACATACTGCACTGCAAATCCTGGCGAAGATTAACAAGGGAGAGCATCTTCCAAACTAACTCCGACACCCACTATCTAGATTAAAAAGGAGAACGCCGTCACCCAGGAGAGCTACTGTTGGCCTCTCTGACGGGCTAACCTGAAAAAACACAACAATCCCACGGCGACAGAGCTAAAAATCGGATTAAAGCGAAGAGACACACACGACGCTTTCAGAGCCGAGCAACAGTTAAGAAGCCAGTTGTTATTGGTGGAGTTGGGATTTTCAGATAGGATAGAAGATAGGATGCTTTTTAAAAAAAAAAGAAAATTATTTTAACAACTACCGGGGCTCCTCGGGTTCCTTGTTAACGCTGCTGCGATCCCCCAGTGGAGCGCAGAGATTCATGTTTTCCAGAGTTTTCTGTCTGTTTGAAAAACATGAGGCTGGAACTGCTGGGAGAGACGCTTCACCCCGGTGCTGTTTATATATTCATGCTTTACAGTTCCACAACTCTGACTACCTCTGACTGACTGTGTGTGTGTGTGTGTGTGTGTGTGTGTGTAAAGCAGCAGTCTGTTTTTGCATGTAGGTATGTACTTGTATGGAAACATTTGCATGATTTGAGTTTGTGTATGTCTTCACATATCTACATACTGTATAATCAGTGTTTTTCTGTGCTGTAATGGGTTTAGAATGTGTATGTGTGTGTGAAATACTATGAAAGTACCCTCTAAGATGCTCCCACAGTAGAGCGAACATGATAAAATGCTTTCTAAGGTGTCCACACAAAGGAGAATCACTGTCTAAGTTATGGCTACATCAGGATGAAATACCCTGTAGAGAGACAGTCTGGAATGGCCTTAAGAAAACGTGACAGTACCCTGTAAAGTACCACGTAAGATGTAAGGCAGTACCCTATGAGTTGAATTGCAATGGGGTGACCTGGATGTTCTGTACGGGTGCCCTTCTAGTGAAATAAGTGCATTGAGAGGGACGTCCAGATTGACCATAACGAGGTTATTAACATTTACAAACTCATGGCCAGAGGAATTCTCCTTTTATTCCACCGATCTTGCCTCTCACTTCCCTGAGAAGATGGCTCATTCTCAAAATGTCAATAGTTCCATGTTTTTACTACAGATGTGTTATATAAATCATATATATATATCCTGAATTTATCCACCTCCCTGATCTTCAGAAACTGTCCTATCTATGTGAGGAGAAAAGTCAATGTGCAGTAAAAGCTGCAAAATATATGAAGTCTTGTCATAATCTGAGAGAAATAAGCTCTGTGGTAAATGTTTCTGTGTGATTACATCTGTAAAAATGCCTTTTATTATATTGTATTTAATATTATTGTTTATGTTTACATATTGTTGTATAATTATGAATCATCTGTCAGCTTATTTGAATTTGAAATTTGAATTTGTGTTTGAGGAATAAACATTTAAAATGACTGTATTTTATTAGAGATGTTTGCCAATAAATGTTTAATACCCTTATATTTTTATATTTTTTCAGCAGGTGTAATTGGTGCAGTTGTTTTATTTTGAAAATCATAATGCTAAAACAGCCGTGGATCTTTTAAATTGTCGACCACATCAAATCATCTATTGTATCACATATATAATACATATATAACACGCATCTCTTACACACTTCAGCCCTTTAATTAAGCTGCGGTCGGTTGTTTTCTCCATCTCTTGTGGGAATGCCTTTTATTATATTGTATTTATTATTATTGTTTATGTTTACATATTATTGTATAAATATTAATCATCTGTCAATGTTTATAATTTTCTGTACTGCTTTGGTAATGTAGATTTGTGATCTGTCATGACAATAAAGCTTATTTGAATTTGAATTTGTATTTTAGGAATAAACATGTAAAATGACTGTAATTTATTAGAGATGTTTGCCAATAAATGTTTAAGAAGTAAATCATTTTTAATACAGAGATGTTTTTCTTTATATTCTGAGTGACCCTGTAAACTCTTCATCTTATTTAGGGATGAAGCCTTTTTACCAAACATGCATCGTCCCTTATATTTTATATATTTTTTATATTTTTTCAGCAGGTGTAATTGGTGCAGTCGTTTTATTTTGAAAATCATAGTGCTAAAACAGCCGTGGATCTTTTAAATTATCAACCACATCAAATCATCTATTGTATCACATATATAATACATATATAACACGCATCTCTTACACACTTCAGCCCTTTAATTAAGCTGCGGTCGGTTGTTTTCTCCTCCACCTCTTGTGGGAAGCAGGGATCTAGTTAGCCATCTTTCCTTTCTCTTTTCTCTTTCACGCTGTTATGTAAGTGAACCTCTTTGAAGAAACTTTGAAGACAGGCAGCACACATGAGTGGGTAACTGTGTCATGACAGTCAGAAACCCCCATGAGGACGGTCTTCACTGGGATTTTGGGAACAGAGATGCAACTGGTACAAAGCAGAGCCAAGCTGCTGTATCAAAGGAAAATCTGTGATGTTAATATGGAGAGATATATTCAATATATTAATACCACAAATACTGACACACAGCCACCTCTACTACTGATAACTGCTATTAAACTCACTACTATATCTACCAGTACTGTTACTGCTGCATTTAATGTCTCAAAACACTTTGTGTTTACTATTTATATTTGGTGTATGTAGTATTTATTTATTATTACTTCATTTGTGCAGTACCTGCTTATAGATTGCTTACAGTGTAAATAGTATTCTGTTTTTGCACTTTCCCTGTGTGGGGCTAAATTATGTTTATTGTATTAATTTTTCTCTACTTTGCCTTCTGTTATTACTCCCAAGTCTCTGCTACGACTAGTACTCCTTCTACTTTATTACTATGCTACTGCTTATTAGGGGTGTGCCCGAATACATTATTCGGCAAGGCACAAATAGTGGGTTTTATACGAATATTTGTTTCATACAAATATTTTTAAAATTATCTGTTTTTGGGAAGAAAAAAAAAAAAACATGTCAAATACCAGTTCGCAGGTCGATTACATTCTAATTTTCTAAAATTAAAAGTGTCATAAAAACAAAAATGGGATTTGTAAGCCTCTTTCCACTTTTATTCGAATACAAATACAAATACAAATTTTGCTGCCTCAACAAATACAGATACAAATACAGATACTGAAATCTCTGCACATCCCTACTGCTTATACTAGTATTACCAATATTACTACTACTATTTCTGTTATCACTACCAGTACGACTGACTCTAAAGGAGCTAATTATTTGTATTACTCCTACATCTAATCGTACTACTTGGTACTACTACTACCATTACTGTGAAGAGCGCCCAATCCCTTAAATTAAAAAGTTAAAAGTGGGGTCTTAACCTGAAAACATTTTGCATTTAGTATGTTATATATAGTCGGAGATGTGTGACAGCAACTGGGATGGTTCCAGTACTCTAATGAGCTTCCCAGAGTTCTGGTGAGTAGAGTCTTTGTCTATTCACTGCAGGAACAAATGCAATTGGAAATTTTCACAGTACATGATCCTATTTTGCAGGGTAACGATAAAGCGTGATTGCTTATTTGCTTTTGTTTTGTGCATTTGAGAACACAGAGGATAGCGAGGGACAGATAAAGATGAGACTAAGACACAGGAAGTGACTGAATGAGTGTGCACACACGACTACTACTAATACTGCTACTACCACTATTAATAATAATAATAATAATAACAATATAATGTCCTCGTTCCCGCCCACTCTGTCCTTCGCTCTCTCTCCTAATTCTTCCCTCCCTCCCTGGCTGCACCCTCTGTCAGTCTGTCCGTCTCCCTCCTTTCATCCTGTCATGTCAGCGCAGAAGGAAACCAGGATCTAAAGTCAGACAAGGCTTTGAACAATAAAGCAGATGAAAGATCTGTCACTGAGAACGACAGAGAGAGAGAGAACAACAGAGAGAGAGGGAGGGAGAGAGGAGTCTCTTTCACACCCTTCTCTCTATTTCTGTCTCTCTATCAGCTGAACGGACTTCAGACAGAGAGAGAGATTTAGGGACTCGGAGAGAGAGAGAGAGAGAGAGAGAGAGAGGATGAGAGTGGGTGGAGGTTGAGGAAGAAAGTGAGGGTGACAGCACAAAAAGGGAGATGAGAAAATGAAAGAAAACGAGAGACATAGTGGAGACTATCAAAGTAAAATGACAGAAAAGGAGAGGCAGAAGAGGTGATGTGACATCAGAATAAAAAATGAAAAAAAAAAAAAGATTCAAAACATCACAAAAAGAAATGAAAAGGGACAAGTGAGACTTTTTTTGTGATGTCTTTTTTTTTTTTAGATCACAGTTTTTAAACACCTCCATGAGGCAGAGATACAAGCTGGATGTTTGGTTCATGTTGGTCATTTTTGTGCTTTGTTTGACAGAAAATATGATCTCAGATGTATCAATTAATAAATCCACGTTAATTGAAGGTGAAATATCTGATCAAGAGCAACAGAAGTCTTATCAGCATCGTCTTCAAGCACCTAAAAAAACCCTAAATCTCTGCATTACTCTCATTAAACATCATCCCAGTGTTGAGTTCCTTGTACCAGTGTGTTCTTGGCCAAAAAAAAACAAAAAAAAAAACATTGCAGTTCAGACTTTTGGTCGCAACACATCTCACCAGTCGACTATCTTGCAAACACAAGCGTGAAAGGTGACGGGTTTTCAGGTGACTTCAACATGTCAGATGGAGCTTGATGTGGAGCAGCAACCTGCCATTTGTGCTGCCTGTGCACGCTTTTGTGCAGAAGAGTGAGGAAAAAAAAAAAAAAAAGTGCCAGAAATTGAATGTGAGGAAGAGAGTTTGGGAGGTTCACACATTCAAAGTTGTGATTCCTGCAGAGAAGGTTGAATGAAAACTGTAAAGCTCAACCTGTTAAGTGCAGCGAAGGTGTTTGTTGTTTATTGTTTTGGTTTTTTTACTGCATATGACAGAAGATTCAAAGTATCACATCTGTCAACGAGTCTCTTTGTGGTTCTACCTGTTGGTGCTGAGTTGAGCATATTTCAGAGTAAACATGTATTATTATCCACTCACACTCTGACAGAAGCTAAACTCCATATTTTCTGTGTCAGGAAGCAGAGGTGATACTCCGTATTTACAGTCAGTAATAAGAACAAACTGTTTCTGATTTTGCAGAAAAAAATGCAGCAAACCATGAGAATATAAAGTTGTATATGAAGTGTAACTAGTCAAAGTCATTTGTGGGGTGAACTTTATTGTTTCAGTTTCTGACAGTTGTCTTACTGACTTTATGCTGCTGCTGCTGCGTCAACATGAACTTCAGATACAATTCTGACAGGATGAATTTCAACTTTACCCTCCTGGAGACAAGAGTTGAATATTAAGAGCGAATCCTGACATAGAACGAATTCCAAATGGATAAAATCTATATAAAATACAATTAAATTCTTGACAGTGATTTTCTAGTGTTGGTAGGTTTGGACCTACTGGGCTCGTCTCTACCTTATTGATGCATCATTGTCTGGAAGGTCTGATATGATGAAGCATCTTTCCTGCTCCATGCTATAAAAACGCAGCATATCTAGAAAGTGAAAGATTTCTTTTTCATTTTACCAAATAGTGTTAATTATAATTTCTCTATTAACCCTCCTGTTGTCCTCCCGGGTCAAAATTGACCCGGGAGGACAACAAGGCTGAATTCACGCTGTGTAATATCTGAATGTAAAGACAAAAAACACTGTTCAGAGAAATGACTGATGTGCAGAAAAATAGCAACTTTAGATCGTCCTTGAGTCCTCCCGGGTCAAAATTGACCCGAGGACAACAGGTGTCATTATGTGCTGTCATCAAAAAAACTGAAATGGTTTTAAAACAGTATCCTGACCAAGAAATTATGAATTATTTTAACTGTAGTTGAGATCAGAGGAAAATATGTTGATGGATTATGACAGACTGGTACAGAAGTTTAGTCAGGATACTGTTTTAAAACCATTTCAATTCTTTTGATAACAGCACATTAATGACACCTGTTGTCCTCGGGTCAATTTTGACCCGGGAGGACTCAAGGACGATCTAAAGTTGCCATTTTTATGCACATCAGTCATTTCTCTGAACAGTGTTTTTTGTCTTCACATTCAGATATTACACAGCGTGAATTCAGCCTGTTGTCCTCCCGGGTCAAAACTGACCCGAGGACAACAGGAGGGTTAAACAGCTACAGCTCCCATGAGGCTTTGACTTAGCGATGACATCACAAGGCTCATGCTGTGATATGTAGTTGTTAAATGCTTACATCTTAAAGGGCAGGAGTAGATATTAACATATTTACTACAGCAGATGTTCTCTTTTAATGGGGCGACATTACTGAATGAGTCTGGGTTGTTTGTCGCCTTACTGTTGCTAAGCTAGCAAGTTTATTCATATCTGTTTACAGTCTGAAAACCCTAAAAATGTCAGGAAGCCCAGTTGACCCTGTGTGAGTTTCTGATGGTTTGTGTAACGTGTTTTTGCTGCCATGTAAGAAGTAATATCTGACGATTGAAAACAGGGTCTTTACTGCAGAAACACTCTGTCAAACAGCCAATAATTACTGATTTCATGGACGGTTATGTTGAGAAGTTCAAATAGACAAGTTTGAAAATCTGTCACAGAACGTTGATGCCAACTGCTTCAAAGCTTTTCACATACGTGTGAGTGTGTGACTAATAGACAGAGTGAAGCTGCATCTAAAAACATACCTGGACAAATGTGGAATTTATGTTATAATTTGAAATATTTCAAGTATTTTTTTACCAGATAAAAGGTAAGGATTAGTATTATTATTGTTTCTGGGAAACTTTCCCAGCAGGACTAATCTGAGGTGTTTCTTATCGTTTACCAAAAACAGGAGGAGCAGGTGTCCGTTTATAGCTGAGAGTGTGGACTGAAAGAAGCTAGTGGAACAAAGGCGAGGCTGCACTAGTGTTTTATCACTTTTTTTATTGCTCCTTCCGTGTTGATGGAGTAATAAAAATCATGACGTATTTCAGATTTTCACCTCATGTATTACTGCAGCAGATGATATCATGGCCGCCGTCTTCCTCAGCAGACAGTATGGCGGCATCGCACCCTGCTCCTGTACGCTCCTGCTCACATTTAAGCATGTGGGAGACGAGACTCCGTTAGCATCCATATGTTCTATTTCTGTGTGTGTGTGTGTCAGTCCTGACATAGCTGCTACTCCCAAGTCAGTTTGCTTCATACAAGCAGGAAACTATCACTCACTCTGTAGCCCCGGGTCAGACACACACACACACACACACACACACACACACACACACACACACACAGTATAGTAGATGAATGTTTGGAGGCAGGCAGAGGGAGAGGTTTTCCACATGGTGGATTCTGTACAATGGATCTGTGGTCACTCTCCATCACACACACACACACACACACACACACACACACACACACACACACACACAAAATGCATGAGGAGACACATTCAGAGTGTATTGATGCAAAAACTCACACACACAGACACACACACACACACACACACACACACACACACACAAATGCACAGAGCGATGACAGTATGTGTGGGTTCTGCTGGGTGATGAATGAAGCAATATTTCAGTCTAAACCAGCATCCCACCACAGATGGTGGTACAGAGAAATGCTTATACATTACCACACACCCAAATTCATCCCACCTCTCTCTCACACACACACACACACACACACACACACACACACTTTGCTGTGAAAACCCCATCTGTCAGAAGAATCACCTGTCTTACTACGAACGTACAGTATATGCAAACAATTCTATATGCAAACACACGTGCAGAGAAAACATGATCACACACACAAACACACACACACACACACACACACACACACACACACACACACACACACTCATTAAACTCTGCACAGAGTGTTGTGTTGTTTCATTGTGTTTGGTGAAAGCCCAGAGGGCACATAATTCAGTGCCAAGCGAGCATTAGCAGCACCTCACACACACACACACACACACATATACACACACTGGGACTGCTTATGCTCAGCACACAAACATACACACCCTTCCCATGACACATACAACCACACACACACACACACATACACACACATACACACACATACACACTCACAGACACCCATGGTCGGCTTAGCAGTTTGTGTGATGCCAGGTTGCCCGCAGGTCTGGTAGCAACAGCCTCTGCTGTCCTAGTTGTTTTCCATCCAAACCTCTCTCACATACACACACACACACACACACACACACACACACACACACACATTCACACACACACACACACACACACACATTCACACACACTGCAAACTGAGGTGAGACACGAGCAGAAGCAGTAGCACAGCAGTTACTTTTAACACCAGGATGTTTTGCTTATAAATCTCAGTAAAATAATTCTTTAGCATCAGGACTCCAACCGAGACACCAAAAGGCTTTCACACTAAAGAGTTGTTGCACAAGACACTGAATCTCTAATCACAGCTGACCTTTCACCTCCCTGCGGACGGAGACAAGAGGAAATAAGACTTTCCTTACAGCGAGCAGAAACGCTCTGATCACATGATCGTTACACTTAAAGCAGCACAATATAGAAGTTAATGTAGAAACATCTCATTGTAAGCTGCAATTGATTTTTTTCCAGAGAAGAGCCTAATTAAATACAAGTATCTATCAGATTTTAACAGGTTTTTTTGTGCACAGCAGGTGATGAATCACAACAGCAGCAAGAAATGCTCTGTCCAGAGAAAACTGCTGATCTTCCTCAAGAAACACAAGAATACATTTAGTTTTAAAGGACTATTTCAGCTTATTACTACTTGGGTCTTCTTTGCGTAGTGTTGGCCACCATTCCTATCATTAATAATGACTTTTTATTCACCAAGGTAACAGCTGAGATCTGAGAACACAACAATAATAAGAAGTCAGACGAGAATCATATGCTGATTCATCAAACCGACCGTCTTCCTGTATAACCAGGGCCTTTTACTGATATTTCCAATGTGCTTAGTTTTGCTTTTACTTCCAAATAAGGTAGCGTTCATCAGTAGCTGTGACAGGGATTGATAAGGAAAGATGAAGCATAAACAGTTTCAACTAATTACTGTATAAATAGCCCATAAAATGGCATTTAAGTTAATTATTATTGCCGAATCATATAGTTTCCTCACAGCCTGGCGGCAAATGTTCTGTAGCCTGAGGTTGGAAACACTGGATTATTTCATTTAGCTAAACTGTTGGTTTGTTTACAACCTGCTCACGTTTCAATCAAACTATTAGTAGAGAGTTCACTGATCTCAGCAATTACATCGATGAGTGCGACGTTTTCTAAAGTGACAGAAATGGCAAAAAAGGATTTGAGGGTAAAGACGTCCTCTGAACTTTAACCTTTTAAATCTTTCCCTGCTGTCGTCGAGTTCATCCTTAAATGGCTGCAGAGTAAAACATAAGAAAGACTGTCATTATAAAAAACAGAATCAGTGCTTTTCTTCTCTCGGTTGTTTTTCAGTCTGGTTTCATGGAAGTCATTTCTCTTCCTTAGAAAATCATTTCAACAGCTTGTTTCTCTCCATTATTTATGTATTTGTTGTTGTACCATTTTCTTCCTAGATGAGCTTTTATGTAATTCGGGTCTGTTTTTTCCCATTTTGATCTCTTGCGGTGAGATGCTTTTATGAAACCCTCGGGGAGACTTTTTGTCTCATCTACGTTGTTTGTACATGGTATCCTTTCATCTCTCTACTTTCCACAAGGATCACTTTTTATAAATCATATTTTATAGCAAAAAAAACAAACAAAAAAAAACTAGTCCCGGAGATCATGTATGTGCTTTCATTTGGTGGAGTTCCAGTATTGATGGGCTTGTTTTAGCAGTGAGAAAGGCAAAGTGGAAAACACCAACAATCCAAATGTTGGCAAATTTTGGTCCAAATAGTTTTGGCAGGTGACCAACCAGGCTGCTTTTCTGTTTGATTCAGCACTTTGCTTGTTCGAAAAAACTGAAAGCTGTGGGTGAAATTCAGAAACTGTTAACTTGACAGGTGGAGGAAGAAGTCAGAAAGTAGAGAAGAAGTCAACATGAAGCTGCCGGCTACAGTTTCGTCTCTTCTTCGACCAACGTTTGGAGGTTAAAAGCGTCTTTACACACATAGTAACCTCGTACACCTGAGATACAATAACCACCATGAATAGAATAGAAGATTATGTTTTCAGTCTCAGAAGTGAAGAACAAACAAGTCTTTCCTTCTATTCTGCCCAGTAAAACCAGTCTTCTCCTGCTGCAGGGCACCTCACTGGTCATAGAGGAGATTTTGTTCCCCCCTCAATGATCTTCAGGATCACTTTTTTTGGAACATTTTATTTAAACTGACAGGTGAAGTCAGGGGAAGAAGATCCAAACTGACGACTCACAGGTGAGTTCATGACCTCAAGATTTTAGTTTTTCAGTGTTTTGACTCTTTTTAGCCTTCAGGTTGTCAGACTGTTTCTGGTACAAACTGGTTAACGTGACCCAGTTTACTGGAGTTGAAACATGCCAACCAATCATCTTCCTCTTCTCCTGTTAAAACTAAAGAAGCCGAGACCTGTTTTAAGCCTCGTCTAATAGCTTTTAAATAAGTTTGTCATGATTTGGCCACTGAATGCTGGACGCTCTTATCAGTAACACACTGCTTGACGTTGACACTGAACCTCAGGAGTACAACCAGTCCGTTAACGATACTGGTTTAGTGCCTTGCTCAAGGTTACTGCAGTTGTTGTTCATTTTTTCCTCCCAGTATGTCACATCCAATAAAGCAGAAGACGCCTTAAAAATAACTTGGCTCACGGGGGGAGGGGGTTTGAGTTACCTTAGTGCCACTGCTGATGATACGTTTAGAGAAAATTCTCCACAGGTTACTGCATGTTTGAAGTATTTTCATCTCAGGGGGATACAGTTAGTTAATTTGACCCAGTTTAGGTTGAAACATGCCAGCGAGTGATGATACCTTGTGAAAAACCCCAATTAAAAACATGAAATCAAAACCAATTTTCACTTCAAATGCTCACGAGTGTCACATTGTAAGAATAATTTAGAAATCATTTTTAGCTTTAATTCGTCCGGGGAACGTCGTCTGAGACGCGCTCTTATCGGAAAAATAAATGAATTTTTCCACACACACAGATTCACACTTTAATTCCTGAGAGCTGCTACAGTCTGCTGCTGTTATGACATTAATATCTCCCAGTTAAGGATTACTTTGCACGGGTGGCACCTCAGGACTGGTTGTTGAGAGGAAAACAGGTCGATTTGAGGAAAAAAATCTTGGCTCAAGGTCCACTTATAAGCTTTTTCTTGAGCTTTCAAGCTTACAGTACTTTTGAAGGTTTTGAAAACTCTTGAAGAAGTTGGTAAGTGGACCTTGAGTTGGAGTTTTCTTCCTTCCTCATAAAACATTTTAAGAAAAAAATGAAATCCTGCATTGTTTACATCCATGTTTACCTTTGGTATTCAGTGGAATAGTATGAAACCAGCACAAGGACTTTATAACACCTTGTGTCCTCATGTAGATACAAACAAAACTGGAATCTACTCGTAAAAATACGCTCCATAGAGTTACACAGAGTAAATATTAGTATTTTAGGGAAATAAAATACCTTTAACAGTCCTTGACACTGTTTTGAAAAATGAACTCACACACACACACACACTTACACACTTGGCGCAGTGTGTAACACAGCGCTTTCTAATATTTCTTGGATCTCCCATCTGTGATTCAGGTCTCGTCTAGTGATGCCTTGAGGCTGAATGTTGCAGGAAGTGATGCTGAAAAAGAGTTGTGTTTCTCCCTCTGGCCTTCTCCTCCTCTCATCTGTTTTACACACACACACACACACACACACACACACACACACACACACACAAACATAAAGTCCTCACAATGTGATGACACACACACACACAGTCTATGAAATTTAAATTAGAATTTCCATAATACTAAATTATTCCTGATAATCAAGATGGGTAAAAAAAAACATGTGATAATAGAGATTTTACATGAGTTAAGGCACACACACACACACACACACACACACACACACACACACACAGGCAGTCTGCTGCAGGCTGCAGGCTCAGAGCTGAGGTGGTCTGCTGTAATGAGGGTCGCTGTCTGATCAGGACACAGAGCTAAAAGTGGAACAGCGCTGACACTGATCTATGGTTAACTCTGCAGCTCACTCTGGGAAACCTGAATCTCATGAAAGTTACTGATAACGCAGCCTTAAAGGGGACATATTGTAGAAAGGGAGGCTTACATTGTTTTTGGGGGTATAAAGCAGGTGTAGGTGTTGTTTAAATACTGTGACAGTATCAAAACGCTCAGGTTGTGATGTCACAACTATACCTCCAGCAGGACCCCCCTCCCCTCCTGAAAGACACTAAATATGTTTATCTATGTTATTTACCTATCTCTACCTATCTCTACTGTGTTTTGCTGTCATTTATAGTTAGTTTCCCTCCTCTGCTCTGCTCTCTGTGTGCTACAGTCTGTTACCTGTGATTGGCCTGGACGTGCGTCAGTTAGAAAACAGTCAGCCAATCAGAAGAGAGGGGCACTGAGCAGACACATAACAGCTCATTTCAGGCTGAACGACAGAGGGGCTGCATCCATGGCTCATACAGCTATAACTAGGTGCTTTCTGACCTGGGAAAGGGGCTTAATATGACGTCTTTAAACCTTTAAACCTTTACAAGTTTGTCTAGTGCCTTTATTTTGTTTACAATTTGGTGCTGCATCTTGAACTCAAATTATTTATGGATTAATATGGATTATATTGATGTGTTCTCATTACATTACATTCATGGCAATGCTTTTTTTCCCCCAAAATACTTTCTTATAAATACATGGAGTGCAAGTTGAGGTTCAGTGTTTTGCTCATCCTGTTCTCCTTATTACCAGTCTATCAAAATGAAAAATGACTGTAATATTAAAATGTATCATATGATTATTATACATGCATACATATACATAATATTACCATTTCATTTTAAAGTATTATCTTTACACACAATTAAACATTTTCTCCTGGAGATTGATGTCTTATCTAAAGTCTGGACCGAGATCATTATGTGTCACTTATTACATCATGTGAGGATACAGTTTGTTATTTGACAGTTGAAACTGTGATTGAACAGACACATAGTTTAAACACTTGTTGATTATTATTAATATCTCTGAGATTACTCGGCCGGCTGCTGTGATTTCTGGCTGTCAACATCAGTTTTCTAACCTGTTTATAGTTAGCGTTAGCGTGGCTCAGTGGCTCAGCTGCACTCTGAGCTAAATGCTGATATAGCATGTTAGCATGCAAACTGTTAGCATGTTTACATGGTATGTTAGGCTTTAAGTGAAAGCACAGCTGAGCCTACAGCTGAGGCTCACAAAAAACATTTCACAGTGATTTGCTGGTTATTTTTTCCTCAATGTGTTTCTGAAAATAGTTCATGTAAATTTGGCTTTTTTATAATGAAATGTTGATCAAAAGGTGCCACAAAAACAGCCATGAACAAATGTTGCAACAGCTCTGGTCAGTCTGTTTCACACACCAGAGCTTCTATAACACTTTCAACCACTTTCAGTTGATTCCTGCAGTTTTTTTAAAGCATTTTGACAACAACTGAACTAATCGTTTGGATGTAAGGAGTATTTTGTACCTGCAGTTCTTTCATTTTGTGTGTGTGTGAATATAGTCATTAGCCTGTCGGTGCTGTACTTCAGGCCTGTCAAAAATGACATTTGATTATTCCTTCTAAAAACCACTTAGGTTTGAACCATTCAAATATCTATTTTTGCACATTATGTCCATAAAAGTCAAACCAGTACAACCAGAGACATTTGTTTGTGGTATGAATGTGATCCGACCCAACTGCAGGAAGCAGTTTTTGGACTAAACCAGCTCCCGTAGTCAGCTGTGCTGTCATTAATGCTCCCTTCTCCTCTTCAGCCGACTGACGGCAGCACGTCTTCTTTGCGTAACGTGAAGCAACACGTTGTTCTCTAGACGTTGCCTTGATTTGCGTTCAAATGTGCCGTTCTGCTCGCATGTTTAGGTTTGGTATATGGCCCAAACGACTGGGCCGGATTATCCATATATGACATCAGAGGACACCAGACAACTCTCTGTGATGGAGGCAAAAAACGTAAATAGTTTTTGTGGTCAGAAACAGCAGATACACCACAGAGGCGTGGAGAGAGAGAGTGCTGGTAAAAAATACATTCAAAGACCATTTTACTAGTCTCATATGTGGAACACGTGAACCAAGTGAACATTTCGGTTCGCTTGAAATTTTGCTTTGTGAAACCAAAGTGAAGCAACTCATCCATCAGACTGATCGGAGTGTAAATCTCTGCCATCATTAGCACGCGGTCGTCGCTCGTTTCAGCTTCACCTGCGTTTAAATCAGTGAAAGTGAGGCTGTGTGAGTCCTGTCCATCACTTGAGGACTTGTGACAGCTGCTGTAGTGCTGCTTGTTTTTCACAATCGAAGGTCGTTTTTTCTTTTTACAGTTCAATTATATAATCGAATATAAAATATTCATTGACAGTCATAGTGTACATGTGTTTGCGTGTTTATCTGTGTGTCTGTGTTCATGCTAATGTGTGTGTATTGCATGTGCTGTTTGTGCCTCATATGTGGTCAGAGTGCGTCTTCACACACACACACACACACACACACAGAGTGCTGGTCCTCAGTTCTCTTGCAGCCAGCAGGCAGATGACCTTCTCTTCAAAGTGCTGATGTCCTGTTTCCTCCAAACCCCTCAACACTTAGCCGACAGAGCTCTGCAGAGGAGCTGCTGCCGCTTCTGCTGTTGCTATGAGACAAATGGAAATCTGTCTGGGGAACAGTCATTGTTCACTTTCCCTCTCTGAAAAGTACAGTAAAATAGTGATGTACTGCAAAATAAAGCATCTTAACACAGACGGAAGGTCTTCAAATTCAGATACAGGAGCCTGTTATTTAAATTAAGACAACATATATCGATATATATCACAACTGACATCTGGACTGTTCTGTCATTTTCTTGCATATTATATTAATAATTTCATTGTAAACGTACAACTTACATCTCAATCATCATGTGCAACCCTGTAAATATACTGAACTAATTTATTAGACTATGTATAGACAGAATGTAAGTTACTGTATGAAAATGTTTATTTACTTGAGATTTGAGATGCTTAACTTAAGCTTGATGTAAGCATAAGTATCCCCAACACTTCATTTAAAATACAAGTTATGAATTAATGATTCATAACTATAAGAGAGTAAATATTTATGTATCATAATAAATATATGAAGAAGGAAGTTGTTGATGTATGTAAGCAGCGTTTTAAGGGTCAAGGATCATACTGTCAGATAGTTTAGTTTATAGAAACTTTTTTAATCTGCAAAGTGACTTATAATATAAAAATAATAAACTATAAAATATTGACCTTTGACATGTTCTGACATACAGCAGCAGTCAGTTTGGGAGGGTTTGTTTAAACTTGTGACTGGTACTGAATAAATAATTAAATCTATAGAAATAAACTGAATTAAAGTGTACTTGATACATTTAATTAACGCTATCATACTACCAACAGTAAGAGCGGTTGGGATTCTTGCTTAAAGGCACTTCAGCAGGGTGAGGAGCGGGGCGGGGGGGCGGGGGGGGCGGGGGTGAACCTCTAACCCTCACGGTTCAGGGAGCAACATGAAGCTATTAGAACAAACACACACAGTCGGTTAGTCAGTCAGTCAGTCAGGCAGTCGGTCAGTGCTCTCTGCTTTTTCCTTAATTGGACACTGTCACAACACTGTCACACACACACACACACACACACACACACACACACACACACACACACACACACACACACACATACATACACACGCCAATCTCATGCTCACATGGCTCCGCCTCAGTGTCATCCATAGATCCTCTAATCAAATCTGATGGGGAGAAAAGTGACTGACAGTATATGTGTGTGTGTGTGTGTTGATGTGCGATGTGTTACTATGTGTGTGTGTGTGAGTGTGTGTGTGTGTGTGTGTGTGTGTGTGTGTGTGTGTTGATGTGCGATGTGTTACTATGTGTGTGTGTGTGAGTGTGTGTGTGTGTGTGTGTGTGTGTGTGTGTGTGTGTGTGTGTGGTCTTTCAAATTTAGTGGCAGCTATCTGAGGTAAACAGCTGGTGATTGGAGGGGGTGCGTCCTGTTTTGGAGAGCTTCCCAGACACTCACTCACACACACACACACACACACACACACACACACACACACACACACACACACACACACACATATACACATATATATATACACACACACACACACACACACATAAACACACAGAGTGACAGTGAAACCAGGAAAAAACCTACCCTCACTCTAATATACTACATGCCTCATCAGTTCCCTAAACAAACACACACATAGACACACAGTGAATCCCACATGGCAGTGTTGACACACACTTCAGCAGAAGCACATGAATAAACAAAGACATACATACAGAAAACACAATAACGGGCCACCAGAGTCCAGTGTGCTTGTATTAACACACTCCGCCACTACAAAAAGACTGTCACGCTCCCAGAAACAATATTTATCCATGAACGTCTTTACTGAGCTTTACAATAACTGTCATATAATATAACAAAACGTCAGAACACACATTAATATCACAGTAATGTTTCTAAACTGAGTTACTGAATGTTTTAACACCTCGCAGCAAGACGCTGAAAGTTTCTCCAGAGCAACTTTTGCTCATACGTCACCCAAAAACAAATAAAGGCAGTAAAGCGTACTGCTGAGTCATTGTGGGAGTACAGAGCTGAAATTTTTAAAAAATACATTTTTATACAGACCAACAGTTTCCCAACCTGAGGCTGCAAATAATTTATTGAACCAAAAAAAACATGTATTTCTAATATGCAAATGTGTCTCCATGTTGTTAATCTTGGTGATAAATGTTCTTTTCCTGTGAAATAATAAATGCTCGCAGCCCTCCGAGGCCTCCTGCTTTTATTATTCCGATAAAAAAAAAAAAAAAAAGTCTCAATGTTTGGTTTTAAAGTTTTGTGCAGCCGGTGATTCAGTGCATCTGTCATTAAATTAGTCACTCAGTGGGCTGAAATACAACACGGCTTCAACCTCATCCGTTTCTTCTTCTGCTGTTGCCACAAGCAAAGCAAAGTCATAACGTTGTTTTCTGATCCATCATCAGTCTGCTTTGACTAATTCACGACCCAACTGGGCCACAGAGAGTGATCTGCACTCTGAGCTATCTAAGAGCGTTTTGCTTTAAATCAGTGGATGAGTTGTGCAGTTTCTCTTCGGTTCGGTTTCACACTGCAACATTTCAAGCGAACCAAAATGTATCAACAAAAGCTACGTGGGAGCTGTCACTCCGTTCGTTGGTCAGACATCTCGTTGGGTTGTTGGGCGATAAAGGTGAGAAAGGAGAGTTTGTTTTTTCAGAAACAGCAGATATTCTATGACATTTATTAAGGACTTGATTTTCCTTCTCGTCTTTGTAAAACAGAAAATAAAACTAATGTATGAACCGCAGCACTCAGGGATACGACGGTGTTCTTAATCCACACAGGAGGGAGGATTAGACCAGTAAAATGATCTTTACCAGCAGTAAAGTGTACTACTGTTATTACTGAAATAAACAGTCTCTCTCTCTCTCCCTCTACGCCTGTTTCGACTGTTTTCTTATCCTTATTATTCCCTTTCTCATTATCAAAATGATGATAAATGAAAGCTAAATCAAGTGCTTTATAAATGGTGTATCTGCCGTTTCTGAACACAAAAACTTATTTTTTTTACAGCCTCCAGCACGACAACTTGTCTGGTGCCCCCGGGTGCTTGCCTAATGTGATATATGGATGATCCGGCCCAGTCGTTTTTGAAGGCACTTCAAGGCAACGTCTAGAGAACCTTGCCTGCCTTCAGTCGGCTGAAGAGGAGAAGGAAGCATTAATGCACAGCACAGCTGGCTACGGGAGCTGGTTTAGTCCAAAAAATGCACAATACTTCCTGCAGCTGGATCACATTCATACCACAAACAAACCGTACCAGAGTTCATTTGTAACCGGACCGAGACCACCTCTTCAACGAGGTCTCGGTCTGGTTGTTTTGGTTCACACCTGCCCACATGAACCGCACCAAGACGATTCAACCAAACTAAACGAGGAAGGTAATGAAGACTAAAAAACCCTGTTTGGAAAAATTTGGATTTTGAAAACCAGCATGAATATTACCTAACCTGTATAAAAATCAGGCTATAAAATAACACATCAATTATGCTCTGAGAGAACATAATTGATATGTTCTCACTCTAACACCAACCACAGCACAGAGAGAGAGAGAGAGAGAGAGAGAGAGAGAGAGAGAGAGAGAGAGAGAGGTATACGGTCTTTAAATGACGTTTTACAGTACAAGAAATTATTTTATTTGTTTATTTTATAATGTGTAGGTATGTAGATCTTTTAAAAGACATGTTTATGTTGAAATAAATACAAGTACTTCTGTCTCTCATTGTATTGGTTTGCACTCTTATGGACATAATGCACAAAAATAGATATATGAATGGTTCAAACCTGTGTGTTTCTTTTAGAAGGAACAACTGAATGTCATTTTTGACCATTTTTGACATGTTGAACTCTGACCAGTAACTTGTGGTTCTTTAAAACCTGCAGGAGGAACGAGACACAGACACAATCATGACATCGAAGCATCATGAAGCTCATTGTAGACGTTCTCAAACTCGGTAAGACAAGACAAAAAAAAACTCTTACATGTAAGCCTTTCCATCCGGGCTTCATTAGTCATCAGTAGATACAGAATTCATTCTCCTCCACGTTTCTGGTGTTATATTGATTTTAGACTGGACCATCTTTTTATAGTCTGATCCCATATAATGCTGCAGCTGTCTAAAAATTAAAAAAAAAAAAAAAACCCAAAAAAACAGGTCTAATTGTAGCCTTTAAATACGTTTGTTACTGTAAAAATATCCCTCAGTGAGTGAGGAAGTCATTAAATCCAGCAGTCAGTGAATCAGTTCATTAGTCAGTCAGTCAGTAGATTCACTGTCACAGACGGCCCGGTCGGGAGGAGATGGTTGTTCTGTTGTTAAGAAGCATGCTCGTTAGGCATAAAACACACACTCACTCCCTCACACACACACACACACACACACACACAAAGAGAAGCCGCAGTCCCCGTAGACCTATTAGTGCATCCTCGTGTCATCTATCTGAGCTTAAGTTCTCTATTGTTTGTGACACACCAGACACACACACTTACAGATGCTGAGATACAACTATGCAACCGCCTCCTCGACACACACACACACACACACGCACACACACACACACACACACACACACACACACACAGAAAAAAACACTGCAGCACCTGTCAGTGCCTCTGGGGAGCTATATTGGTGTTTAGGAGCAGCCGTTACAGAGGCAACAGGCTAATTAAAACATACTCCTTTCTTGACACACACGCACACACACACACAAACACACACACACACACACACACACTTAAATCAGAGTGGGAAAGATACAAAAAAAGAGAGAATGAATTGCTTGTGTGTGTGTGTGTGTGTGTGTGTGTGTGCCAGTTGGTGCGTGACAACTGTAATGCTCCCAGCAGCACAGCTGTCCGTGGCAATACAGCCTGGACACACACCTCTTCATCAAGTTAGATAACAGCTACACACACACACACACACACACACACACACACACACACACACACACACAATAAACACACCTCAGTCTTTCAATTATCTTCTTTTTAGAGGTCTCCAAAAAGCCAAACAATATGGAGATCTGGGTCAAGAAAACATAATATGTTTCCATCCACCTATTTTTATATATATTATATATATTATTTTGATAACAGCTGACAGAAATACCCATTGAGAATACACCTTGACATTGTTGTAAGTGCTACTGCTTCATCTCTATATATATATACACAAATGATTGATCACATGCTGCTGCTCCCTGTTGTTGTCGTTTGGACACCAGTGTCTGTTAAAGCAAAATTTCACACCAAAATAACTCAATTCAATGGAACTGCTGTGATCATAGAAGTAAATCTGATGATTGACCAAACCATCAGTATTACATAACATCAGCACGGTTTGGTCACCAGCCAGTTTTTTAGAACCTGATCTGTCTGTGAATGAAATGCTCACAAAAGAGGCATCATTTGTGTTTTGTGAATAACTTGTTAACTTCTTGGCTGGTTAGCGACTGAGGTATCCATGAAAAAGACAATCATTTATGGACAAAGTAAATACTCCGACATCTTAATTCTTAAAGGGGACATATCGTGCACATTTACAGGTCTATATTTATATTCTGGGGCTCTGCTTTGCATCATTCACGGTTCAAAAACTGTCCCTTTATGCAGCTCCTCAGTTCAGCCTCTGAATGAAACAGGACATTTTACCTCCTGATGTTCTGTTTACTTCTTTTTCTCCTTCTTTACTCAAAATAGAAACTTCTCAAATACATCTGTAAATGTTTGACGCCAAATTGGACCCAAAATATACAAGTAGACAACATGAACAACCTGAGGAACAACCGCAGCAACAGAGACGACGGAACGGACGTGCAACAAGCCGACATCATCTCTGGGAAGTAGAGGTAACTTTGCAAACAAAGCCTTCAGATTAGGCTGAAGCCCTGGTTTTTGTCTTGCAGGGAGCATTTTTACATAAAAGCACAAAGCACATGTCTCCTTTAAAGAATTAATTGTCTTCAGCAGATATAAGGCTTCTCTTGACGGTATGTTTTAAAGTTTCTAAGGAACTGAAGTTGTTTATTTTCAGGCTTGTGACATCATCAGCCTAATTGATGCAACTGGACGCCAGATATGTATTAGCTGTTGTTTCCTGACACCTCTACCTGCTGTGATTATGGTTTTAAAGCAAAACTAACAGCTTGAAACAACTTGAGATGCCACTGTCCTGTTGGAGTAACTCTACAGCACCGACGTCTTTGCGATGACATATGAATGAATTTCGCTGCCACTTCCTGCTCTGACATCAATCACTTACATCATCTCCAGATGTTCTCTTCAATATATTCCCATTAAGGTATAATAACACACACACTCATGTTTTATTTCGCCATCATTTCAGAAATCCATTTTTATGTCGCACAATGTTTTAATGGAAAAATAACTAATCCTGTAGCGAGTAACAGAAGTCTTGCGTCATCATGCATCCAGACACACACTGATATAAATCAGAAGTGTGGCTGACAGTTACACAGATACAGCAGCCAACAGTGACTGGATTCATCTGATGAAGTGAGAGGCATACGGCGCTAACGCTATTAAATGGGATTATTTACTTGCAGTGTGAATCTCAGTGAATCTCTGAACAGGCAAGAGAGAGGAAATGCTCGCCGATACGCTGAATACACATTAAACATCTCACTCCGACGCTAAAAAATAACTACATGACAAGATATTAAACTATCCAACGACCCTGCTGCCGCACAGAGGAGAGCTGGCTGGAATAACTACAATAATAATAATAATAATAATAATAATGGGAGGCAGTCCATTCAATGCTCCCCACAGCTGGGGAAAAAAACGTATTATTTTTTAAATGTATTTATTTTATTTTACTATTTCTCCAGGGTTGTGTGGGAGGACTTCACGCTGTATCATCCTGCCTTAATCAGCTGCTGAATCCACCTACGGTTCAAGATCCGTTAGATATGATATTTTAGTGCTGTTTCAAAAGCTTGTCCACCTAATTTTTAATTTGAGGTCAGTATCCAGGTCTGAATGAAACATATTTGTATTGTTCGTGGCTGTATCTGGTTTTTATGGTCAGTTTTAGTGTGCATTTGGAATTTCATTATGTGACAAATTATTGCTTTTGGTGGATCATCTACTTAGTGAACCAAGTACCGTCTCTGGGTTTAATACGTCTGACTAAACAAAGCTTAATATATTCTTTCTTCTTTTTGCAGGTAGGATGCTGAGAAATTCATGAATCATTAATCTAAGTGTTGAACATTTCTAAACTGTTGCTACATCAGTTTTCTTTAGCCGCCCATAGTTAATACATACTGTACACCTCACACTGTACTGTTCTGTTCTGTACACACTGTAATATGTTTGTCATCTTACTTTGTATAACGCAGAGCAAATGAAACACAGATGTAACTTCTAGCTTCTGGCAAACTGCAATTTTTGAAAAGAGTTTCTGTCTTCTCACCTTTATTCAATCTTCAATTCAATTCAGTTCATTGAAATACAGCTTTCACTGCAGAGAAGAGCAATTGTAGCAACTTGCCACCCGGGTCAACAAATACGCACACAATAAATATGAGAAGGAAGAAAAAAAAAAACACTTTTAATCACAAAGCTAAAAACAGCCAAAGGCTATAAACTCAAAACTAAATGTAGAGTTAGTAATAAATGCATGAATATGTAAATATTGGACACACCTTATCAATTCCCTTGAATGAGAAAATGTGTTCAAACTTTTAACTGCTTCTGTATAAAAAGATGTATGAAAGAAGCCGATGCAGACGAACCTTAAAGTACCACAGCTAGCTCCAACTGACTCCCCTTCACAAAGCCTCAACTTCTCTCTAGAAACACTAAGTCATCATTCTGGTCTCAATCTCTAAATTCAGGCCCTCTAATAAGTGTGCTGGTGGTTGTTTTGGAAATTATTGCTCCATTAATAAGATTTGAAGACTTATAGTAGCTTTGATGTCTGCCGTGTGGGTGTTGATTGACAGCTGTGATTGACAGCTGCTCTCCCCGGCTCCGGGACTCACACTGAGTCGGACTACTGTGGAAATATTTCACTAAGTTTAATGTTACTTGATTACGATATCTGCCCTGTTAGCTAAAGTAGCTAACATTAGACCAATGTTCACCACTCAGTGTTGCCAGTAAGCTAGCGTTAGCTTCGGTCGAGGCAACAACTGGCTTCAAACCAGGTGACGTCACACCTCGCTACATCTATCTTTATAAACAGGCTATGGGCAGGTAGAGCATAGCAATGTCCTGCAGGCGGCAGTTAAAATTTTGTCTTTGACGAGTGTACTCAGCTTGACTGTTGAAAAATTGCCTCAAGTATAACCAAGCATGTTTATACCAGATGTTATCAAGTGGTGTAATTGGAAAAAAATGTTAATCTTCATCTCTACAGTTGTGTAATACTGTATGTCCCCACTTTGTTCTATACCAGACCCCTAAAACGTGGTGTATTGCTCTTGACATAGAAGATGTGTATTTAGCTGCAGCAGAGGGATTCTTCCATATATTCACTCATTAACACCGTGAGTCCTTTGCTCAGGGTTACACAAGACAGCAGACCATTTATTTCAACATGCAGCAAACAGACTTAAACTGATGCAATTAACAGAAGCAGAAGAGAACAAGTGGAAAACAGCAAATGTTGCTGAACTGGGGTGAAATAGTGTATTGTTCTAATGCACCTCCCGTTGTGAAAATTTAATTTCCATTTAGACATGAATAGAGTCAAAATGAATCTAATTTAATCTGCCCTCTCCTCTCATTTCCCCCGTCATCTCTTCCCCTCGCCACCGCCGTCTCCTCAGCTCCTCGCCATCCTTTCATATCCTCCTCTCCCCTCCTTTTATCTCCCCTCAACTCTTCACCTCTCTTTCCTGCTTTCATCTGTCTCCCCTCTTCTGCTTTGCTTCCCTTTCCTTTTTCTCTCCCTCCTGTTTCCTCTTCTTTCCCCGTCCTCTGCTCTCCTATTTTTACCTCAACAGGGGTTTTATTAATGAAGGCGAGATTTATATATAGAGTGAGAAAGAGAAACAAGGGGATAGATAAAAACAGAGCGAGTGAGAAAGATAAGAGAGAGAGAGATGGAGAATGAGAGGAGGGAGGGTGAGAGAGGTAGGGAAAGAGAGAGGCAGATAGAGAGAGAGAGAGAGAGAGGGAGAGGTGGCCGTTGGATTTTTATAATTGGCTGTCTGTGACTCAGAGAGGGCGAGTACAGTATCCCCCTGCTTCCACACACACACACACACACACACTCAAAAAGATCACATTTCCTCTTCTTGCCTCCCCTGACATGACATGAAACTAGCTTCTGAAGCCTCGGGGCTCTGAACATTTAAATTATCTGCTATCTCCTCGGCTCACTGTGGGCTAAAGATCACAGAATCAGCTTCACAGCAGCAGCATCGACTGTCATTTCCTTCTGATTCGCCTAATTAGCGTCGCTAACAACTTCTCCGTACAATGTCCCTGTTTTAACCTGCGTATTAACCCATACGACACTGTGAGTAGCTGTTACTCTTCTTGATGGAGAAGGAAGTAGCCTCACTTTTGGCTGCTGTTTGTGTTTTTAACTCCGTGTTTATCTGTGCATCAAACGAATGGAAAGTACTGTGAGTGAGAAATGTAATACAATGCAGGTGTGTTAGGGTTAGGGTTGGGTTAGGGGTTAGGGTTAAGGGTTGGGGTTGGGGTTAGGGTTAGGGTTGGGGTTAGGGTTAGGGGTTAGGGGTTAGGGTTAGGGTTAGGGATTAAGGGTTGGGGTTAGGGTTAGGTTAGGGTTAGGGTTAGGGTTAGGGGTTAAGGGTTGGGTTTAGGGTTAGGGTTAGGGGTTAAGGGTTGGGGTTAGGGTTGGGTTAGGGGTTAAGGGTTGGGGTTAGGGGTAGGGTTGGGTTAGGGTTAGGGGTTAAGGGTTGGGGTTATGGTTAGGGGTTAGGGTTGGGGTTAGGTTTGGGTTAGGGGTTAGGGTTGGGGTTGGGGTTGGGTTAGGTTTAGGGTTAGGGTTAGGGTTGGGTTAGGGTTGGGGTTAGGGTTGGGTTAGGGTTAGGGTTAGGGGTTAAGGGTTGGGTTTAGGGTTAGGGTTAGGGGTTGGGGTTAGGGTTGGGTTAGGGGTTAAGGGTTGGGGTTAGGGGTAGGGTTGGGGTTATGGTTAGGGGTTAGGGTTAGGGATGGGGTTAGGGTTAGGGTTGGGGTTAGGTTTGGGTTAGGGTTGGGGTTGGGTTAGGTTTAGGGTTAGGGTTGGGTTAGGGGTTAGGGTTGGGGTTAGGGTTAGGGTTGGGTTAGGGTTAGGGGTAGGGTTAGGGGTAGGGTTGGGGTTATGGTTAGGGGTTAGGGTTATGTCATGTTATGTCATGCATGTGAAATGAGGGAAATATTAATGCAATAACTTAACATATTACTAACATAATAACAATGTGCAGCTAATAATGTCATCACTATGAATATAATAATGTCCCACTCATTGCAGAAAAGGTTATGATAAATGTAATAACATTTTCCTAATTATTAACTTTCCCTACATTTTAAAAAAAAGGTTGACATTTTCAACTTTTTTAAAATAGTGTCATCTTGTTAAAGTCCCTCTCCAATCAAAAATGTGTTTTGCTCATTGTTACTTCACTAGTTTGACCTTCACTGTGCAGAATGATGTATTGTATGTTCAGAGTTTGACAGTAGAGGGATGTTTTCACATTCAGCTACTGAAAACAGAAAGTTTCTGTGAAGCAGTTTAACACTTGTACCTACGAACGACATCACAACTACTTTGGAGCCAATCATGGTAAAAATGCAACTTACATAAGTGTGATGTGGAAACTCGAAGCCTCCAGAGCACAAACAAGTAGGAGACAGCAGTTGTTTTTTTAAATTAACAATATTTGCATATTCATAGATTCTGGATTTTTAATTATGGTAAAAGGAGTAGATACCATTTGAAGAATTTCTAATTAGGTCATTTAACTTTTTTTATGGAAAAAAAATGATCAGATACTAATTATTATTCAAAGCAAAGTATGTTTATATGTCTTAAAACATGACTGGAATGGATCTCTACGGTTGAATAAAGGTTAATCAAACTACTGTAATTGGTTAAGGAAAACATTTTGGTTATAGCTAAAAGAAACCAACATTGACTGTTCACACAAGACAGGAAGTGACCAGCAGAATCCGGTATGAAAGTCGGACACTTTGTTGATCCCATGATTGACACTGACTTCCTTCCTTAGATGTTGAGTGGCGCTACAACGTCGCTCTACTGTTGCAAACTTGCTATTAAGAGACGGCGGCCATTATCTGCTCACTTGCAAGAAGTTTCTTGAAAACACAGACCAACTTTTAGAACTTGTTGACTTCAAAGTTAAGCATGAAAATGTATTCTTGGCTTCATAAAAAGTAGTTTAATAAAACAAACCCAAGTAAAGGTCCATATATAGCTGTTTCCAGGGCTTTCAATCATATTCTGAGGTCTTTATCTGGGGATGGAGTAGTGAGGAATGTAAAAGTACAACTGAGCTCGCATGGTAACAGATCCATCTTGATAACTGAGCAAATAACAGACGGAAGCCCCAGAAAAAGCAAGTACGTAGGACTGTGCTGCATCCAAAAAATGAAAATTATGCGTAGAAACAGTGAATTTTATATTTCTTTTGTATACATGTTATTTATTTATTTTTTATCTGGTTTACTATATTGTTCTTTTACTCTTAGATGAAAACTCCAGATTCTAGGATTAACTCTGAGAAAAACATGTTACCTTGGATTTTTTTTAGATATTTCATTCAGAGTTAATGATGTACAAATATCTGGTTTCATCCGCAGGTCTACGAGGAAAGACAGAGAGTGAGCCAGATTTGTAGAAAGTGAGAAGAAGAACAACTTAAATGTGCTACTCTTTAATGAAACATCCTACATACATCAGACACGGTCTGCTGAGTAGCTGCCTTTTAATATTCCCAAGGTTTTCACAGATGTAAAAGTAAAACTTTTCTTATAATGGACCCTGGGCAATGGAAGGAATGGAAACATCTACAAGGCCTAATTAAACAAGACACACTACCTGCTGTTCAAGACTTTGAGAAGCTCATTTATATCCGGATGACCTGGGGCCAATCGATGCCCTTTTTAACTTTATTTTAGATATCAAATTATGTACAGCAGAGAATTTCTTACAGCTCAACCAAGATATTTTTAAAAGCAAACTCAAGACTGACCTTTTTAGTCGGCTTTTAATTGAATTTTATTTATTTATGTCTTTTATTTTACGTTTTTGGCTGTTTTACTACTTGGTATATCCTTTTATTCTAGTTTTATTTTCGTGATTTTTTTCCTTTTAATACCCTACTTTTTATTTCTGGTTTTACTCACTTCAATACATCCCTTGTCTTTTAATATTTTATTATTTTATCTTTATTATTTTATCTTTATCTTTCTTTTACTTTTAATGCCCTACTTTTTATTTCTCGTTTTACTCACTTTAATACATCTCCTCTTTTTTAGTATTTTATCTTTTTGTCATACTTCACTTTTGTATTAATGTTTTATTTTGCTCTTCTGCATTTTCACATTTTTATCCTACCTCTGGTGTTTCCTCATTGCAAATTCATGAGAGTTATGATAGCATTTCCTCAGTTCCTGTTTTGTTTTATTTTGTTTTTTTTCCCCCTTAGTTCCTGTTTTGGGGGTTGGGGTTGGGGTGTGGTGGTGGGGGGGGGGTATTGTTTTCATTATGTAAAGCACTTTGTGTTACATTGTATTTGTATGAAAAGTGCTCTACAAATAAAGTCTGATTCATTGATTGATTTATATTTAAGTCTGTTTCAAAGCTCTGCTCTTTCCTTCTTTATGTTCAGCTAAGATTGTTACTGATGATACGACAGTCCTGATCGGTTCTTTCTTGTTATATTGTATCTCCTGGGACTTCTTTATGAAATTAAGGTTAAATAAAGGATAAAACAGAGACAAAAAAACAAAAACAACTTAAAAACTTACTAAGCAGGGTGAACGGTGACATGTGAAGATGCACGTTCTCGAGCTCCCCATACGGTGAACAACCTGTTGAAAGTATATTAAGAAAAATCTACTCCCATTGCTGCCTTATCAGATTAGAACCAACCACAGACGAAGTAGATAAGCTCAGAGACAAAACAGATGACCTGCAATCAAGACAGTGCAGAGAAAACAGCAGAATATGTGGTGTTGAAGAGGGCTTTGGCAACACTTGCCCAGAGCACTCAATTGCTAAGTTACTACAAGACTCTCTGAAACTAAACTACACTCCCACTCTGGACTAGACGCACAGGAGCCTGCAGCAGAAGCTGAAAAGTAGAGACAAACCCAGGCTAATGGTGGTGAAATTTCACTATTTCCAGCAAAAAGTGGATGTCCGATGCCCGGCACCGGTCCCATCCTACACAATGGCCAGAGGATTCATATTCATATTTACTAAGACTAGAGGTGAAAGGATTACTACACCGATGCCAGTACGTCAAGTTCAGCATCTCCTACCCAGCTATGCTGAAGATTACTACCTAGATTTTTTTTTTCTTTAACCTCGTTTAATTGGTGGTAAAACCTCTACACTTCTGACAACTGGACCTCTTTTTCGATATACCGAACAGGCAAATAACCTCATCCGCATGTCCAGCCTGCACATATGTTATCTGCTCCTGCAAACTGAATATTGTCGATAAGGTGAATATAACTTTCTGCACACCTCGACACTTCCTGCTCAATATGTATGGCCTTCGTAGGCTCAGTGATGTGAAAATGAGCACATCATAATACACACCCACAGCAGCATATTATGTATATTGCAATCCCACACATTGGTTTTTCTTTCCATTACAATTTCCTTTTCATATTAAAAGGGGTGTTAAAAATAGTGTGGAATCATCTTTTTTTTTTTACATGAATAACAATGTGTAATGCTCTGTTTATACACTACTGTCCATTTTTAATATTCTTCTTATTATTTTATTTTTCACCTTTCTGATACTTCTGTTCATAAAATAAGGACTACTTTCAGCCCTATTGTTTGTTATAAACCCCTCAATAGTGGGGAGTAAAAGTTTAAGTAAGAGTTTGAATGTTGTTTCCCCTAGCGGAGGGTCTACTGAGAGCTGCGTTTGAGCTCAGCTTAGCATGTTTGTATGAAGCTTGACTACTAGGAGAAGTGATGCAGCCTCTCGTTTGGGGAGAGGCCGGCATTGGGATCCAAGGTTAAGTCTATGTTTTATGTATGTGCAAGCTTTTTTTAAAATTTTCTTTCAGGTTTCTGATATGACTATGTCTCGATCTTCAGCAGTAACGTTATATGTCAGCAGCTAAGTCACCTGCTTCCACAACCTTTATCACTTGGAATGTAAAAGGTATTAATAATCCAATTAAGCACAGAGGAGTATTTGCCCATCTGAAATCATTTAACCCTGACATTGTGCTCCTACAGGAAATCCATCTAAAACCAGACCACCACTTAAAACTTAAATTCAAATGGGTTGGACAATGTTTTCACTCTAAGTTTAACTGCAAGGCAAGAGGGGCATTCATCGTTATAAAAGAGGGCATACCATTTGACACCAAGAAAATAACTTCGGATGTAAATGGTTGCTATATTATTGTTGTGGGTACACTATACAGCACACTGGTAGTGCTAGCTAATGTTTACGGCCCTAACTGGGACAATGCACAGTCTTTTTAAAACCTTATTGCAACTCTTCCCAAACCAAACACTAACCATTTAATACTTGGGGGAGACTTGAACTGTGTCAGTTTGACAGATCTAATCTGAGACTAAACAGTGCCTGGTTGAAATCAGCAGCTATAATCAACTCCTTTTCACAATCCTACAACCTATCTGAGCCCTGGAGGAGAAAAAACACCACCGCCAAACAATACTCCTTTTTCTCTCGGGTGCACCACTCCTACTCAAGGACAGATTTGTACTTGTTAGATGACAAGCTGTTGCCCTATGTATCCAGGAGCCAATATCATAGCATAGTGATCTCAGATCACTGCCCAGTCCAACTAGATACTTAAGTCCCAGATGGAGTTGCAGCTCGATGCACTTAGTGCTTTGATCCTCTATTATTATCCTGCAGTACATTTAAGAAATTTCTTTCAACACAAATAGACCTCTTCCTTGAAATTAACAGCACCCAAGGAGTCTCTCAATGCACTATCTGGGAGTCAATGATGGCCTATTTAAGAGGCCAAATCATTTCATATACAGCTTATGAAAATAAACAATGCACTAAGGGTCTCTCTGAATTATCACAGCTCATCTCAGATGTAGATAATAGATATGCCATATCCCCAACTTTTCAACTACACAGACAGAAAAGATACCGTTGAAGTCAAGACAGGTTTTCCATGAGCATGGGGAAAAAAGTTGACAAGTTTTTGGCCCACCTGCTAAGGCAACTGACTGCCAGGAGTGCAATTTCAGAGATAGGTACAGGTCCAGGTACAACATTTGATACAAAAATCATTAATAGCCAGTTTGAACAATATTACTCCTGTGAAAGCTCCAAATTATACTTCGCCTATGCAATCTCTCCTAGATAAACTTAAAATCCCAAGCCTTAGTCCAGATCAACAAATCTCTATTAACAGCCCAATATCTGCTGATGAGCTTATTCAAGCAATCAAATCAATGCAAAGAGGAAAGGCCTCAGGGCCAGATGGGTTCCCCATTGAATTTTATGCAGCATTTTCCTCAAAACTTACCCCCATTCTTAAACTAATGTATGATGAAATCCTCTCTAATGAGAAGCCACCCCAGACACTTACATGGGCCATAATAACTGTACTGTTAAAAAGGCCCAGTCAGCCTGCCATGCTTTTCATACGAGATTTTAACCAAGGCCCTCATCTGGAGACTGTGATTACCACTATTATTGACCACAATCAGACCGGCTTTATACCAGGGAGGCAGTCTTACTTTAATATGCAACACCTTTTTAACATTTTCTTCACAGAACACTCAACCAGCGTGAAGTTATTATTCTCTAGATGCCAAAAAGGCTTTTGACAGGGTTGAGTGGGACTACTTAATTGCAGTGTTAAAGAAAATTTGGGTTTGGCACAACTTTCTGCACTTGGATCAAAATCTTATACTCAGCCCCTTGAGCCTCTGTCCACACTAATAATAGCACCTCTAACTACTTCCCTCTCCAAAGAGGGACAAGGCAAGGCTGCTGCTTATCTCCCTTATTATTTGATTTGGCCATTGAGCCTCTTGCAATAGCTCTACACTCCAATGAAAGAATTCTTGGAGTGACGAGGAGAGAAATGATCCACAAGGTGTCACTCTATGCAGAAGATTTACTCCTTTATATTTCGAACCCAGAAAATTCTATACCTCACTTACTAGAAGTAGTCAGTCAGTTTGGGAAATTCTCAGGTATAAATTAAATTTTGCAAAATTTCGAAATTTCATTAGCAGAGCAGATAATATATGACTAGTTCCCATTCAAAGGAGAGCTGAAGTGCTTTGCATAGATCTGGGGGTATGGGTAACACGTACATTCATAGCATCCCTTAAACATAACTTAGCATTAATTCTGTTAAAACCACTGTGCTACCAAAATTCTTATAGTTGATTCAAATTATCCCTATTTATTTTTCTAACAAAATCATTTTTAAGCAATTGGACAAAAGCATCTCTACGTTAATTTGGAATAAATCTAACCCGTATATACAAAACGTATATATGGAAGGTTCAAAACCAGAAGGTGGACTAGGTCTACCCTTCATGCACTATTACTGGGCAGCAAACATACACGTTTTCTGACTGAAAAGGCCCAACTTGGTCACTCATGGAGCTACAGACCAGCCTCCTGAATTCCACTACATTGTTTTGGACCTCTCCATTACCTCTAAATCCAGGTGCTCACATTACAAATACAAATGCAAAAAATTACCTTAAAATCAGGAACCAATTCAGTAGACACTTCAATCTTAAACAAGCAAGAACTTTTTCCCCGATAACACTTAATCACATTTTCTTACCATGTCAAGAAAAGCGTTTCAGTTAGGGCAAAGATATGGTCTTGTATTTTTCACTGATCTGTTCATTGATAACAATTTTACTACATTTGACCACATATATAACTACAATAATATCCCAAGGGCACACTTTTTTAGATACTTAGAAGTACAGAGTGTTGCCAAAAGGCACTTCCCATCCTTCCCTGGTACAATCCAATACATTACCTCTTAGACCACAACCCGTATAAGAAGGGCCTAATATCCAAGGTATATATTACAATCCAGTACATCATGCCACTCACTTGGGCTGACAGAAAGCAGCTTGGGAAAAGGACATTGGGGAAAAAATATCAGAACAGATATGGGAAGACAGCATAGTGCACATCCATACCTCATCCCTCTGTATAAGACATGGACTAATGCAGTTCAAAGTCCTTCACCAACTGTATTTTTTAAATGCTAGATTAGCTTAAATATACCCTACAACAAATCCTGAATGTCCCAGATGCCACCAAAGCCCCACCACTTTGGGCCACATGTTTTGGGCATGTCAGGCAATGAACAATTTCTGGAACCCCATCTTTGAATCCCTCTGTGTGGTAAAACACTTGACCTCAACCCTATCACTGCTATTTTGGTGTGGCTAAGTCAGAGGAGAATTTATCTGTTCACCAGATGCTATATTGCATTTGCATCTCTCTTGGCCCGTCGTTGCATTCTTTTCAAGTGGAAATCAGCAAAGCCCCCTCCATTTATACATTGGATCAGAGAGCTGAGGACTTCCCTAAAATTAGAAAAAATCAAGTTTTCATTGCATGGATATTGGAAAAAGTTTCATACAGCTTGAACCCCTTTTATAAGATACATAGAAACTCTGTCTTTTACTAAAATTTAGCCTCCTCTTGCAATGGCAAGCTAATCAGGTGCCCTATTTACTTTTTTGTACCAAAACTACAAAGCTATCACAATCTTATGCGTAGTTGTTTTTCCTTTTTCCTTCTTTCTCCTTTTTGTCTCTTTAAACATGTATAGTCTACTTAGATATCATTATTTGGGCCTATTGCTTGCTAAACTTATATGTATGTATGTATGTATGTATGTATGTATGTATGTATGTATGTATGTATGTATGTATAAATGTATATCCGAAAAGAGTGAGAGAGGTAGGAATGTATATTACCATCACTGAAAGTTTGGTTTTGTTGCATCAGGGTTGAGCTGCTGTGGTCAGACAGAAATGTAGAGATACCATATAGACATTTGGCCCAGCCGTCTGCCTGGGTGGAGTGCATATTGTGGTCGACGTGAGCTATAATAAAACTGAACAACACAACTATAGTGCTGCTGCTGGACAATCTAAACTGCATTTCTCACATATGTTGAAATGATCTGTTTCTTTTAAGAAGTTTTTCCATACAGTAGAAGAGTGAAGAGAGGTTTGGATTTTCTTCCCTTGTTACCATTTTAGGTAGAATACAGATACTATATCAAAACTGGATGCTGGAAAACTATTTACCTACCTATATATACCTATACCTACAATATACCTCTTGTGATGAAGGGATTTGTGGCTGTTACAGTTACACACAGTCTGTGTTACACCAAAATTTACAGCCCAAATTTCAAAGATTATCTTGGGATACAAATGAGTCTTCATTCTGAGCTAGATCAGCCTTCTGATCTGGCATCCAAAATGCTATCGCAGCTCTCATTAATAATTTATACTGCAGCCTTCATAATTGTTGACCCAGAAGAGGAGGGAAAAAAACAAAATAGATGCTAAGATATTGCCTCACATGGGACTTAAATTATGAGAAGAGTGCTGTTTTTGGGGAAATATGCTCAGTAATTTGTGGTGGAATTTTTCCTTTACAGATCCAGGCCATGGTGGATTTGCATGGCATTAAAAACATCTCTGCTGTTAATAGAAATCACAAAAGCTGTCCCATGTGAAAAGGGCTTTTGTTAAGGAGAAGATAACACAATTGGCTCCCTTGTTGCTGTGATTTTAGGAGAACAACTGGAAGGAAACAGTCAGATAATTATAGGGGTAGAGGCAGGCAGAACTGCAGCAAACTGAGCAGTTTGGCTGTTGCCTGAACAAAAACTCAGGTAATCCTTCCAGAAACCAGAATTGCATCTCAACCGTTGTTATTGAGAGAGCCCCTACTACACAACTCCCCTACATAAAGTCACCAAAATTGGAAACTGAAAAAAGGTTGTGCACCCAATGAAATGCCATTTCACAGAGTCACGCCTCTCAACACGCACCATCACAACGTCTGGGTCTTTTTACTTTCTACAGTTTTTCTCACTCTACTGTAACTTAGCAAATCCATTTCTTTGGTGAATTGTTGACAAGGAGCTGCTATAAATGGATTGCAGTGGAGGCTGCAGGCATCAGCCGGTCTATCCTGTACGACTGTTTTTTTTTGGTGAATTGATTTTCAGACACAGAAGAAGTACCTCATGGTTCACCAGATGACATAAGCTTTCCTGGAAACCAAAGACTGAGGAAAAGCTAACAGTGAGAAAAACACCACAGAATTTCGTATTTGTTAATGTTATGAAACTTAATGATTTTGTGACGGGTTGTGCTATGTTACAGTGTGTTGTTGTACTACATGTTGTGGTATTTCATGTTGTATGTTACATTGTACTAAGGTTATGGTATGGGTATGGTTAGTATGTGTTGATATTTGTGTTTGAGGCTATACTGGTGTGTTATGTATCTATGTAGGGGTGTGTCCAGACTAACAGAGAGACAGAATCAGGGGTATACTTTAGTGTACTGGAGCTACATGTAAATTAAAATAAGATAACAGCAAAATTACATCATAAGAGTTACACTACTGGTCATCCAACAACAGCTAATTGTACACAAAGCTACTAGCATTATTGGTTTAGATACCACCAGTTCAACAAAAGCTACTGAAACTGACAAATTTCATTGTTGAATCAAATTTCTATGAGGAACAGATCCTTCCCTTAACAAGCCTCTGCTTCTGAGTTGTTTTGTGTTACAGTCTGTCATGCTTACACGTCATCTGCAACAACTGTGTGTGGCAGAAGCAGCAGAGCAACTGCAGTCTTCAGTCACTGTCTGCACTGGATCTGTGTACATTGCTGTATACTCAGAAGTGTTTTGGCAGCACTCAGCCCAATATACAAAAAAACCTGAGGCATAAAAATATGTTTTGAGCCACATAGAGCAGGGGCTGGTGGGCAGACACTTGTATTAATTAAAACTAACCAGTCAGTAAGAGAGACGGCTGAAAAACACAGACTTGTGGTATAGACAGCAAGCGTTTCAAGGTTTTATTTTAATTGCACTTTGTAATGGTTTCTGCCTACAGATAACCAATACCCCCTGCTGATGTGGATAAGGCACCAACAGACGGCTGTCCTCTACTTCTAACCTCGGTATCGAACGGGTTCCCAAAATCTACACACAAGACCAATTAAGCCTTGCTTAGGGAACCAGAGTCCGGCCTGACTTCTATAATCACCAGCTGTCGTTGAACCACTACCAACGGGCCTATTTAGTCAGGAATTCCCAACAGCCTGGGTCACAACGAAGTGTACTGGTGCAAATAGGTGTTGGAGGTTTGAAAGTACTCCGAGATGGCCTTCTAACAGGTAATCACTGGAGGAGGCCCACTCTGACGGTCGAGGACACTTGCTGGGTTTTATAGGGCAGCTTCCAAAGCCCTGGCCTTAACAGTTCAGCCAATTAAACACCTATAATAAACCTTTTAACCTAATTCTGTACTGAAATCATACCTCTATCACATGTTCAGCAGGATGATCTCAATCATTAAATGTAAACCTGTTATTCAATAAACATTGCAAGTTTATCCTTAGCAAAATTCATTGTAATCTGTAATCTAAATAAATTTAAAACTCATGTCAGCCTATCCTAAGGGGGCGCCCTTCTTACCTTAAGGAGATACCAGAAGATCTCAGAGATGAGCACAAGGCAGGAATCCCCCCCTTTTGCAGCCCCCCTGGCTTCCCTTTTCGTATCCATGCCTCTACCTCCTCTTACATTTTACATCCATATATGGTCTATCACTGGGACATCTACCAGCTACCAGCTGATGTTATATGACTTGACACAAAATAGTGACCTTTTCTTTAACTGTCAGTCACAACACACAACATGGAACATTTGAACTTCTCTGTATTTATGTTTGAGGTTAAAATTTAGGGATGTCTGCTAGGTGCAGAAAACCACAGCTTCTCCTTTGGCTTCAGGTTTTGTAACGTTCGTCTGTGTATCTGTTGTTTATTTGTGTTTGTTTAGTATCACTTGACAGTTCAGATCTAGTTCTGACCATGTCTGGACTTATCACCCATTACAATTAAATCATTAGTGAAAGGTAGGTTTGATTGGAGTTTGTCAACAACTTCTTTGCTATGGTATGTAATGTCATGTTATGTTGTATTAGTACTATTTTCCATTCCCTTATGTCACATCACATCCAGTAAAGAAGTCATGTCAGTCCTGCAATTTAAGGGAACAGAAGGAAGGGAAGTGGACAAAAACAACCAAATGAGAAAAACAAAATCCAAAGTGCTAACATAAAGTCACCATTCCAAACTTCAATCAACACAGCACAAACTCGCTGAACATAACATATGATATACTCTACATGCTGTTTATGTAACAACAGTTCTCCATGTGGAAGTCTGCCTACTCTCTGTGTTTCAGTCTATTTACCTCCCATCCTCTCTCTGTTCCGTCTGCCCACAGCTCAAACAAAACTCTGGCCGACGGCGATGTCTGTAATTGACCCCCACGCCGAAATACATGACAGTGATTTCCCTTTTCACACCCTCATTGTATTCGTCCCTGCAGCGTTCAACATGCCCCCCAGCATACGGTATAATGTGATCACACACACACACATATGAACATACACACCGAGTGGAGAAATAATATCTTCCCGTCCCGAGGACGAGATATTGATTGCGGAGCACAGAGTTTCGATTTACACATTTAGAGTTTGACGGCAGCTGTGTCAGCTATTTGGCTGTCATTAGCAGAAAAATGCTCATAACTTACAGCATAAATGGCTCGACAGGAAATATAAACCAGTGAACACTGTGCTTAGTCTAAGAGAAAAAAGGAAAATAATAGACAACCAGGAAGGAGAGATGTGTTTGTTTGGACCTGAATTATTCAATTAAAACATGTTTACATCACTGAGCAACAGTGTTATGAGCAGGAATGTAGTTTTTGTTCAATCTGTCTCACTTTCATGGTTACTTAGAGGCTGTAGAATACAATATGCTGGTGGGAGAGGAGGGTGATTAGTACTTGTGTGGGCTGTTTGTTTTTCCCCGTTCTCAGCTCTGCGGTGGTTGCAGGTGAGCGTATGTGGGAGCTGCTGGAGTTGTTTGTGTTTATGATTGTCTTCTGTTTTTGTTGTGAGATATCTTATTAAAGACCATCAAAAGTCTCCCTCTCACTAAAGGCACTTCTCGCGCCTGAGAATTGAGCAACAAAAAAAAAAAAATTAAGCGATGAATTCTCGGGACGATTGCCTTAACGACCATCTATCAAGCTTGAATTCATTATAAGGTGCTTTTTAAATGGTTTTAACACACTTTCACTCTCTCACACGCACGCACACACACACACACACACACACACACACACACTCATAAGTCACACACACATAACAGAAGAAAGCAGTTAATAGTAAAGTAATGAAGACTTACGGCGTAAACTCTTTATAAGCCTCTCATCGCTCATAAATCACTTAGGAACCAATTTCATACCAAAGCAGAGAGGAAGAGAGAGAGAGGAAGTCGGGAATGAAGAAAAGAACGAGAACGAGAAAGAGGGAAGAAGGGATGAAGAAGGGATGAAAGAAAGGATGAAAGAAAGGAAAGGACAAGGATGGAAAGAATGAAGAGTTGGTTTGAAGAACAGAAGGCCTGGAAGAAAGAAGAAGAGGGAGCGTTAAAATGAGAGAAGATGGGAAATGGAGAAGTGGGAAAAGAAAGAAAAAGAAAGTAGGTTTGAAAGGAGAGATCAAAAGGAGGGAAAGCTGGATTTAAAGGAAGGAGTGAGTCAGGGATTATGGGAGTGTTGGAGTGACAAAGGAAAGGAAAGACAAGGATAGGAAAGGAAAGGAAAGGAAAGGAAAGGACAGGAAAGGAAAGGAAAGGAAAGGAAAGGAAAGGAAAGAGAAAGAAAAGAACGGAAGGGGAAGAGAAGGAAAGGAAAGACAAGGAAAGGAAAGGAAAGGAAAGGAAAGGAAAGGAAAGGAAAGGAAAGGAAAAAAGTAAACCAACCAGATACACTAATTAAAGATATTTTCAGATAAAAGGACTGTACTTTGATACAGTAGGCACCTGTACCGACAGCTTCAAGTAAGTAAAGCGGATCCTCAACTTAAATTTATAATGTAATTTCAAAAATTCATCTCATGAGGTTCATATAAAACAGAGTGATCCATTATTCATCCACCGCTGCCTTCATGATATGGGAGGAAAGTACAGCCATGTCATATCAGAAATTATATCTCCCATTATCTTGTTCAGGAAACTAATCTAGTCTGACTTAGACTATTGTCGGCTATCCAGGTTAAACAATCGCATGAGTGGTTTCTAGGTTCATAGGTGTGTGACTTTGCAGTGGGAGCACAGCGTTGTTGAAACTGAGAGAATTACTGAACAAAATGTTTAATTCATGGGTAGATTTATCCACTGCGGTTAGAAAATCCATCAGTTACTTCCAGGTGGGTGGATGTGCAGCATAGTAGTGTGAGTTGGATTTCTGTTGTGTACTGCCAGGTGTGTGAGTGCCCACTGGATTTTCATGTGGGGTTGTAGGGGTTCTGTGCTGCCTCAACAGTGCAGGTCCAAAACAACGACGACAACAACAACAAAAAACCAGTGTATTTCCATTTCCAACAGTGTGCATTTCAGCAAAGTAACACTCAGCATCTGCATTTTATGGCAAAGTTCTCTTAGAGATTGAGATGGTCTCTCAATCAAAACAGTAACAAAAGATGGAGTGTGATGACGGTGTGAAGTAGCAAGGGATCATGGGAGTTGTTGTCTTTGTTGTTAAATAACCAGCTTCACCGGGATAGGATTACTCCAGTGTTCATCATTCAGGATGTTTTTACCCGCAGAGGTCTCCTCCTCTCCAGAACAAACGGACCCAGAGATTACAGGTAAAAACACTGAATAAAGCTGTTTCACCTAAAAAATCAGTGTTTCTCCGATGATGTACGGCGACGACCGGACGTCCGGTACGGGCTGTTAGCCGAGCTGCTGCTAACACTTGTTCAGTTTATTTCTCTTATAACTTTAGATCCAGACGTTCGGTCGGTTTCTCCCGGGAGCCGAATTATCTCCTCTCCAGAAACGAACGTACACGCAGATTAAAATCGTTAAAAATACTAATTAAAGCTGTTTTACCTAAAAAAATCAATATTTCTCCGACGGATGTTTGGTGACCACCGGACTTCCTGGAGGGGTTGTTAGCTGCTGCTAACGTTTGTCCAGTTTATTTCTCTGATAACTTAAGATCCAGACGTCCAATGACTAAAATCCTTCTTCCAGCTAAAATATATAGTTAAAAAACACCTAAATTTATCATGAAAACGTGGCTTAAAACTGAATAAAAGTCAATTTATAACAGTTTGTGTGGAACAACCACAACACCGATGTATTATCTTGTATGTGTGTAAGTTACTCTTTGGTAGACGCCATTGTAGCGGACAAACACAGCGCCGCTGTATGCATCTTGTGTGTGTTTACTCTTTGGTAGAGGACGTATGATGCCATCGACATGTGACCAAATGAAACGGTCCGTTACTTTAAATTACAGATTTCTCTGAGTTTAAAAATTGTTGGAAACATTTGGGATAATGTAAGTACACAACTCAACAACATATATAACATAGGTCTAGTTGTTTTCAGACATTTTAATGTGGAATAATTACATATTATACCTTTAATGCATCACTATCTAATTGTGATACCCACTAAGATGATAGTTAAGGCAGGTTAAAGGTATTTTAACAAAGAGTGCATCACAAATAAACTCCATGAAAATGTAGACATATTTCCATTTTGGTAAGTGTCCCCATGTGTGACACTACTTGTTGTGATTGGCTGAACTAATCTTGTCACCTTGGAGTAAATTATAAAGAAATATGCATTTATGTTAGAATTTTACTTGTGTGCATATTATACGTATTGTTATATTCAGTGATATGTAGTTTTTTAATGAACAGAAACAAATTGGTGGTCTACGTAGAAGTGCATTAGAGCTGCCAATCGCCACATTGACAGTAACAATGTAACAAACAAAAATAACAATAGTCTCCAATCTGGTATTGATTTACTGACGTCGATAGCATGCACTGCAGCAACTTCAAAGTAAGACTTTGTTCTTGGTTAATTCAGGATTATAAATATAACAAAGACAGAGGGAGATATAGCTGAGCAGGCCAAAAGGAAAAATTTCATTCAAACTTACACACAGACAGACACAGAATCACAGACTGGAAACAGCTTGGAATAGACCTTGTATTAATCTGCAGGCAGAGCCAATGGAGACGCTCCTGGGAGGCTATTAGCTTCAGGAGTATTCAGCGCTCCATTTGGATTAGGCTGCACTGGGACGGGGATTAAACCAACTCTGCTGCCACATTACAATAGATCCAGCAACCCCCGCTGTACCGCTGGGTCACCTTTGTGGCTACTGTCTTTTGAAAACAGCACAAAGGCATTCAGATACAAGAAGATTATCTTATACAGTTTTAATAATATGAAAGTTTTCTGGCGTATTGAATTTGTTTTGCAGTCATGGTTGTTTTGATTTAACTCAAATGGATGACGTGTTGACTTCTGGCTACATAAAAACCCTTTCAAAGCAACGTGTTAGTCACCCGTTGTTCTTCTACAGCTTTTAATTCTCAACAACCTCTCTCAGCATGATTTTTAAATGAGTTAAAGCTGCATTAATAGATTTGTTTGGCAACTTGGGGACGGCAGAAACAAGTCGTACACTAAACACTGACATATTATCTATAATATATTTGACCTGGCAAATGTAATCCCCCTTTTAGTGTTCTGGCCTCCACCAACTATTGAGGGAAATATCTGCCTTTCTTCACTATGTTCACCAGCTAGTTGCTAACTTTGTCTGTCTGGTGTTTGTTGATGGGCAGGTCCTGTACAGTTGGTTTATCAAAACTTTTTCACTGAAAACTTCTGTCTGCTGAGTCTGAAAAGTTGAAAAAGATGAAAGTGGTGAGACTGAACCAAAAAACAGAAAACCAAAAAGAAAAAACAAAACAAAACAATGAGGTGAAAAAACACAAACTCTCTGTAGGACTGAGAGATACTGGCGAGTTGGGAGATACTGCAGTTATCTGTGAATTCACAATACAAGCGACACCTTTCACATACACATAGTTCACTAACCAAGACCACTCCCAGAACAATATGGACTTCGATAATTTAATCGAGATAATGAAAGAGAGCTGAGATGTTGATGGATGGGTTGGAGAACCTGATGAAGGGATTAGGGATGGAGGGATGAAGTGATGGGGGGAAGTGTGCCTAAATACTCTGTTGTTCGGAAGTGGGATGTGTACAAGGCGTTCCCGAACTTTGTTTATAAATCCATAAACTTCATTCATTTGATCAATTGTTCATCCATCCATCCATTTTTTTTACCACTTACCCTCTAGAGGGTCATGGGGTAGCTGACATTGGGCCTGCATGTTTTTGGTCTTCAGGAAGAAGCCGGAGAACCCGGAGAGAACCCACGCAGGCACAGGGAGAACCTGCCACCCTCAATGGTTAATATACAGTAAAAATATTGACTGTAGCAGCGTTTTTTGGGGGTTTTTCTCTTTCTTAAATCTTTCTATAGTCTTGGTTTAAAAACTAACATGGAAGCTGCTGCAGCATTGTCTTTCTTCCTGCATGCATCCCTTCAAGGGAGGTCAGAGATCAGGATGAGGTGCATTCATTGTCTTGCTCACAGGCACCTCAGAGGGGAAGGACTGCATGAAGACAAGGTGGAAAAATAGTCATTATTCGCCTTGATATTTAGGAATAATAAAACAGTAGCATGGCTGCAGTGATAATACCTAATAACTCCTGCAGCAATACTCAAAGCACCATCAGCAAATGCACTGACTGTAAGAAAACTAATACCTGAACCATTGTGTTCCCAGTCCTAACCCCAGTGAGGATGTTCCTCAATTTGATTATAAATCCAGCAATGTGGTGGGTCTGCAGCACCAAAGTGCCCATAATCGCAGTAAAGGACATCCTGAAGAGTATTAAGGTTTTTTTTTTTTATTCAGCAGTCACCGATGCATGTGTGCTGACTGAACCATTTTCTTTAAAGCAGTGTGCATACATTACGGCGGGGGCTTTCAGGGCCGCTCACACCTAATAAGCTTATTTATTCACACAGTACAGTAGAGCTTCGGACAGCCCGGGCATTTACATTTAGAGTATTTCAAGGTCCACATGTGTTTGTTTGTCTTGCTTAAAAAGTGCTGCAGTACATGACCTTAAACACAAGTTTGGTATTTTACATCACAAGGAAGGAAGGCAACAATAAAAATGAGATTTAGATAAAGAGAGAGATGAGAGAAAAACAGAAATGTACAGCTTTCCTGCATCAAACTGTCTCTTTTATCAGAGCTTCAGCAGTTCTGTTGTGTATCAGGCCATCTGTCCAGCAGTAAACACCAACTCTCTACATTTAGATCCTTTTATCTGCTCATAGGGAGACAGAGACAATAAAAAAAATGAAAAGTAAAAGGGTGAATGTGGAAGAAAAACAATAAAGAGCATGAGAGCGCGGCGAGGATAAAAGGAAAGAGTCGCAGAGAATCAAAGCGAAAAATGAGAGGCTCGCTCCTCATTTCCTGTTCCAGCTTCAGAAGGCAGAGAGCGAAATACAAAGTGAGCGTCGTTAACGTGGAACGTCCCGTCTCCTTTGCTCTGACAGCCATACGGGGGTCCGCTTTCTCTTTAATTCATGTCACCTACACTTTGAAGTAAGCAAGCAAGCAATCAATATGATAGATATTTTCCCCGGCATCAGGCTTAAAACTTAATATAGCAAAATGTGAAAATTTTAAGCCTTCATGACACAGATGAAATGTTCTTGTGATATTCTAGTTTTAAAAAAGTAATAAATACCTTTGAATTCATATTTCTGTGAATCTTAAAGAACTGGCTTCAGAGAGTTTTTCCATGTTAGGCAGAGTTTTGAATTAGAGGAAAGCATCCTCTGGTTTTCTTCAACAATCCATTTGTAAAGATATAAATAACATTTCAATTAATTTTTTTGGAAAAACAAATCATTCAGCAGGTCCAAGAGGTGAAGGTAGTTTAGAGTTTTCAGACTTCATGGATGTCAAAACTGTCAAAAAAACAAAACAAAACAGTATTTCAAAGCTTCAGAATCTTTTTTGTATTTCAAACCACAGAATGATTTTAGAAAAATGAGAAGCAACAATCAACAAATACTGACTATAATGTAACTATGATGTGACAAAATCATTACAAAGGATGAGGAAGAAAAAAGAAAGACGAAGACAAAATCTCATCAGCAGCAAAATTATGTTGTTGGTTGTTTTTTTGGTTTTTTTTTGCAATTTTCTCCAGAAAGGATGAATGATTACATTTGCAGAACTGGACTAAAAGGAATATAATTTTCCTTCCAGACTTACAAAATGATAAAACTCAAACTCTTAGTTATGAGGGATTTCTTAGATCTGAAACCTTTCTTATGGGTTAACATGCTGGAATGTTTAGTTGTGTCTGAATTAGGGATGTGCAGAGGGCCCAGTATTTGTATTTGTATTTGTATTCAAAGTGGAAAGAGGTTTTCGTTTTTATTACGCTTTTAATTTTAGAAAATTAAAGTGTTACAATAAGTGTTCATGAAGTGTTCACTTGGGAGTGCTTCATGTGTGTCAGTAGCTCAGCTTTATCTCTGGGGAACATCCCCAACTCTGGGACTGATGTCCAAATTAGGAAATGTGCGTCATGTAGCAGGTGGATGTGACTCCCCTCGTTAAGACCTGCTGATAGACGTCACAGCGGAGCAGAGGAGAGACACTGAGATAGCGACTATAACTGACCTGTGCGCTGTTATTTAACATGTTTTTTTTTCTCCCCGAAAACAAATAACTTTTAAAATATTTGTATGAAACAAATATTCGTTAAAAACAAACAAACAAACAAAAAAAACATTATTTGTGCTTTGCCGAATAGCGTATTTGTATTTGGGCACACCCCTAGTCTGAATAATCACATGAAAATAAAATTATTCATTCATTAATTTAGTCATTCATTCATATAAATAATGTTAAATGTTAATAAATGCTAATGAAACTATTGCACATTTTATATTAATTTACTATATCAATGATGACAGGGATGTCTGGGTTTGCTGTTATGTCATTAATGGTCTGTGTGACGTGTGTTCTTAATAAAGTTTGGAATAATTTTAGGCTTGAAGGTGGTTTGATGGGAGAAGGTAAAACCCTCAGTACATTGCAATGGGCACCAACACTCCCAGTATACAAGTCATACAACCAAATTTACTCCCCAACTATTGAAATTACAGGTTAGACGTATTGATTTGTCACCAAAACATCATCAGTTCAAGTCCCAAGACTGGCTAAACTAATATTCCCCCTCATTTAAATCAAATTTGAGCATAAAAATCCTCTAATTGCAAATAAAACTCATGAACATTACACTTTTTTACAGGTGCTGCTGACAGATACTTTTCAACACAGAGTTAAAAACTCTTTACAGTTACAGCAGCGTTTCACATGAACCAAAGCTTTGATACAAACTGCATTGAAATTTTTTTTTTTGGATTGAAAATTCTTTCATCTGACAGCAAAGCCAAATATTTCTACAGCACAAACAACAGTGAGTGTTTGCATACTCTTAAATTCAACCAGAGCCCTGAAAATAGCTTTAGCTTCACTTATTGTAAGACAGCTACATAAATATTAGAGAAGCAGGTTTGTGCCTGGAAGATCGGTGCTTCAAATCCTTAAACTGTCTGGAAAAGTCTTTGAGGGATAAGTGAATTAAGACATTTTTTTCTCCAGTCGCTGTGGCTAAAAGATCTAAAACGTTGGAACTTCAATCTACACATTTTGGTGATTGTAAACCTCTGTAAATAAAATATAATATACAATACACTGCATATTTTAATACACTCGGATTGCAAAACTACTGTAACATTTTCAAACATCTGCTAATTTAAAGAAATGCTAATCATGCTAATCATTTACACACATGCAGCGCATTCTACTTCTGCTCATTTCTCTTCCTCCTCTATCTCTGTCCCGGCCTCCTCGTTTCTTAATCACACCCAGTTTATTACAGTAGTGGACTTGATTAGAGGGAATTAGCGATGTGCAGCCCTCAGCTAGCAGGGGTTGAAGCCTCTGTCACTGGAGGGCAGATCGATGCTCACTTAGCTACTGTCAAACGCAGCCTGTTAACTCTGCACTGCCGCACAGAAGCACACGGACCCCTGCACTGTTGTTGTGTAAAGGTCAAAGGCCATGACGTGGGGTTAAATGTTATATTAAGAAAAAATATATTCATGATTACTGATGAATTATGAGGCATCTGGGTGTTTTTTTTCAAGGAAGGATTGTTAATCATCAAATCTCTTAGTGCAGCCGAAGGTCATGAGGAGCATTCCTTGTATTGATATTAATACACAGGATGCTCACAAAATGTTACTAAAAGATGTATTGTCTGTCTGTTCTGCTCAAAGACATTTATTTTATTTTTAATCAGGTCTGAATGTGCTCGGGTCAGAATTTCAGACCTGTGCAAATACTTTCCACCTCTAATGATTTTGGCAGCAGTAAGCAAAGCACCACATCACACACACGCATCAATACCGAGGAGCCGATCGTCTTGATTATCGTCTCATTTACAATTACAATTATAACAAAGCGTCATGAATAATTTGACAGAGATTAATTAAGGTTTGAAATGAACGCTACGCTGAGCACCTGCTGAATCCTGAGTGCAGCTGTCTGTCAGTCGTCCTGCATGAAGCTGCAGTCAGTCTGGACCCACCAGGCCGACCGGGCTATTTTAAGATGCGTCATGCTTTCTGTTGTGTGTGTGTGTGTGTGTGTGTGTGTGTGTGGGCTCTATATTGGGGGTGTGACAGCGTGTCTTGTTGTAAGACGAGAAGCTGTTTTCTCTGCCAGCAGAACGTGACCCAGTCTGTCTCCTCACTTAGTGCACGCTCTCTCTCTCTCTCAGTTTTAATGCGCCTCTTTAGCATGAGGTAACTAGTTGAACATGAGGAACATCTTTTCCAGTTTGTGCGGAGTCATAATTATGCGCCTGAACTTTATGTTAGTATTCAGGGAAAGTTACTTTATATAAATATTCCTAGAACCATTAAAGTTTGATTTTTGAACAAAGTCGTAGAAGGTATGAACTCATCTGAAAGGATTTTATTTGTGACTTTATGACAACAGATGCAAAAAATTAAAAGGAAATCCTTATTTAATCAAAACCACATGACAAGAACAAAATGCAGGATTTCCAGATGGAATCGATAAGAGAAATCAAATTCAGAGCTGAGAAAATCTCAAAACAACACCCGACCCTTTTTTATTGATTAGCCTAGCATTAGCTTAATCAGCCTTACATGCACGATGTCACATTAACTGCCGATACAGCTTAAATTAATGAGCAATGACTTAGCTACAAGACAGCTGTAATCTGATTTGATGCTCTGTGTTTGTTATGTATGAGGTCTGATTGGCACGAACAAGATGAAATCTTGTTACTGAAGATTAAAAGCACTCAGCGGGAATCCAAAAAAACACATTTTTATTAATGAAACCCAGCTCAGGCTCTTCAACGCTGTAAACATTTAGTGTAGAGAAAATCCTCAATTTGTCTGGCCTGACTGAATTCATTTTGCTTTGTGGATGATTTGTGCTTTTCTTGTGAGATGATGGTCGGCTGTTTTACTGTGGCTGTAAGGGATATTTTTTTCTTTTTATTCCCTTGAACTAGCTATTGTTGACTCTATGACGCCGAATGATATATATACTTGTAACGACCAGCAGGAGTATTAAAATTAATGTTTTTTTCCAGCAGCTCATATTTACAACAAATCCAATCTGACGTGAGAAAAGGCAGCAGATGGGAGGAGCTGAGGAGAGACTCTTGGACGCTGGTGTTATCTCTCCTCAGCCCCCTCCTCTCCTCTCTCCTGTCCCTCGCTCTATTAACCTGAGCTATTTGCATGGACTGTTCCATTAGACGGCTGGACAGCAGAGCAGATGAGACCAGAGAGAGAGAGAGAGAGAGAGAGAGAAGACAGACAGCAGCAGAAAGCCTCGCAGGATAATGATACAACACCCGAGGATCCTGACAGAACAATTTCCTCTCTCTCTCCTTGTATTTTCTCTCTCTCTCTCTCTCTCTGCCGCACGTACATTGTTGTCTGATGAGGCTGTCATGTTGAGAGATCAGCTGATCCATCTCTCTTTCTCCGTCTATCTCACTCTCTTTCTTCTCTATCTCTGTCTGTCTCTTCTCCCTCCATTAAACTTTTATTACTCCTCCTCCTCTCTTTCTGTCTCTCGCAGGCACTCTGTTCCCTTTCGGTCTAATTCAGAGAAATTACAATCCATGAATTTATAGAAGAGCGTAATGTGGAGGGAATGGTATTATCACCTCCGGTCAGTGATCCTGGCTCAATGGCTCTCTTTTTTTTTCCTCTCTTAATCCTACTCTGAATGATGATCATCTATCCTTCACTTCCTCAGAAGTTGATAACTATTATTTTTAGAGGAAAAAAGATGAAATTTTTTGGGGGAACTGGTGCTCAGTCTGCATACTTAATAGTGAAGTGCCTAATCTTTTTATCAGTCTGGGGTCAAAGGAAGTGGTGATACTAGAGTCTGATGGGGCCCCAGGCAGAAAACCACACGGGGCCCTTCTGACCCACTTTATGTTCCCCAGAACATCAAATAATCAGATATGAATCAAAAAGCCTTTACAGAATCTATACATTTCTATTTTGACACATTTATATTAAAGGTATACTATGCAAGATTGTGACCTATGAAAGAAACAAGGTATAGACTCATACAAAATAAATCCCTCTAAATCATGACCAACTGGAAGTGTGTGGCAGTGCATGTATCCACAGAGACTCTGCCATCTGCCTGTATTTTCTTATTTTTTTTATTATTATTTTGCTGTGTTCAGGGCGTTTCTGGCCAATAACAGCGTGCAGCGTTTGAGGTCAGGACTCGTACCGTAGTGACAAGGTTACATCTCTGTCTCTGTGTCATTGATGTATAAAGAGCAGCAGGTCTGTGCGTCTGCTCCACCGACAGCGGTGCTAAGCTACAAATACAGAGAGCAGAGAGGCCACAGCGGACAGGAAGAAGCTCTGCATTCACAGAGTTGTGCAGAATGTGAATGCAGCAACAGGTTTTATATATTACTATATATATATATTGCAAGATATACCTGTATCTCTATGAGCAACAACTGTCCCAAACATCAAGTTAAATTGTAATTTCATCAGTTAAACAACAGTGCTGTACACTGATTGGTAAACTCTGTGGTTAAATCCTGCATCATGATCTCAGAGCTTCTGAATGGGTCAAACTGGCAGACATGTGCCAGAAACAGTTTCTCCTCTGCCTGCCAAACTGTCCTGACCTGCCTGCCTCTATCTGAAAATGAACAGCGTCTGAGTGGGTGCCACTTGTCATCCGAAAGCCCTTCAGAGCTGATTAGAGTAAATGTTCCAGCCTCAAATTTCAGCCGGTGCACCACCTGGCCCGATTCAAGCCGGCCTGAGCCCAACACCAAACAACCTTTTTTCAGACTAAACCCAGGAAAAAAAACTAATGACACAAAATGATCAGTATGAATGATAAACCATGGTTACAATACATTCTAATTAGGGTTGAGTTTCGATAGCCGGCTCCAATTTGAATCTAGTAAAACGCTGCGAATCGTTAAGCTCCGACGGTCTTATTGAACTCCTTATCTCTCTTTATTCTTTTAATTAGCAAATCAAAGGTAGAAAACATTCAGGTAGCAGCTTTTCATTTTTCGTCAGCGCTGATTCTTGCCAGTTAAAATGAGAAATGCTATTGGCGGCAGATTATATCAGCTGAAGGTGATTAATGTTAATTCCGTGACGGATAAAAGAAACTTGTGGCTGTTGTCTGGTTTTCGTGCTCTCTGCAAGCCGGTCTCAGTCAAACCTCATTTGTGAAGGAGCGATACATCACTCAGTAACACAACTCTACAACCCAGAGTGTTGTGATTTGTAGTTCAACAAGACTGACAGCGTGGTGACTCATCTCTAGAGAAATAATCTAGTTGATCATGTCACATTAAATGCTGTTTAACTCCCAATATTTTTGGATGATCAATTTAATTGCCATGTAGTTGGTTCTCTAGTAATTGGATCAAGTAGTTTGTAAAAAATGAAAAAATTACACCTGTTATTTCAATGTGTCGGAAACATTTTATTTGATAGGTTGTCAAAATTATAGATAACTAGTCTTATATTACAGACTGTTTATGGCTTCTGGATTTGATAAATTAGATCTGACAAGGAATTCAGATTTTATTGCTGGATTATTTACTGGATTTGGCTCGGATAAAATGATAAAAAACCTCATAATAAATATATAATTGTATTCAAAGTAATAACTATTAGTGACATATGGTAAAATTTCAATTTTAGGCCCAAATCAGACCCTAATCTGTAATATGCATGTGGCAGATGGACCCAAAACCTGAATTTGTTAAGCCTGCAAGGCTCCCATCAGGCTCAGGTCGGGCTGCAGAGTCTATTGTTGTTGCCATCCAAGGAGGTTTATAGTTGAAAAGAGTAATAAGAGTAAAAAGACAATTATTTGTTTTCAAGTAGCAAAAATGCATCCAATTTAAATCCTGATGCTATTAAATAGATAGAAATATCTTTAAAAATATCCTTAATTCATTAACATACATAATAAATCTTGTCTTTATCCTTATTGTCAATTCACAGGCATATATTAAACATCTATTTTTAGGGTTAGGGTTGGGGTTGGGGTTGGGGTTGGGGTTAGGGTTGGGGTTGGGGTTACGGTTGGGGTTAGGGTTGGGGCTGCTGTTGGGGTAGGGGTTAGGGTTAGGGTTGGGGTTAGGGTTAGGGTTGGGGTTGGGGTTGGGTTTAGGGTTAGGGTTAGGGTTGGGGTTGGGGCTGGGGTTGGGGTTAGGGTTAGGGTTGGGGTTGGGGTTAGGGTTAGGAGTTAGGGTTGGGGCTGGGGTTAGGGTTGGGGTTAGGGTTACAGTTGGGGTTGGGGTTAGGGTTAGGGTTAGGGTTGGGGTTACGGTTACGGTTGGGGCTGGGGTTGGGGTTGGGGTTAGGGTTAGGAGTTAGGATTAGGGTTGGGGTTGGGGTTAGGGTTAGGGTTGGGGTTGGGGTTAGGGTTAGGAGTTAGGGTTAGGGTTGGGGCTGGGGTTAGGGTTAGGGTTGGGGTTAGGGTTATGGTTGGGGTTACGGTTGGGGTTAGGGTTAGGGTTGGGGTTAGGGTTAGGGTTGGGGTTAGGGTTATGGTTGGGGTTAGGAGTTAGGGTTGGGGTTACGGTTACGGTTGGGGTTGGGGTTAGGGTTGGGGCTGGGGTTAGGGTTGGGGTTAGGGTTACAGTTGGGGTTGGGGCTGGGGTTGGGGTTAGGGTTGGGGTTAGGAGTTAGGGTTAGGTTTAGGGTTGGGGTTAGGGTTATGGTTAGGGTTGGGATTAGAGGTTTTTTTCTGGTTTCTGTGACCTCTAACCCCTGAAGTCCTCACTTTCAGTTGCCTGTAGGGAGGCTGATCTGGGATCTGAAGCTGCTACAGTTTTTTAATTAGAAAGAAAAAGCAGTGGCTAAATGCCTCAAGTTTAAAAAGTAAAAAGCTGCTGGGAGTCTGGGTGCGTTTGTTTCCACATCCGTGTGTGGGTGTTAACTTGTGTTTGACAAAGTCTTCACGCCCGACTGAGCCACTTAAAAGCCAGTCAGCTAAATGTAATGTAATGTGTGGCGATGTTTCACTCGGCTAGAACATCTATATATTTCACCACGCTCGATTTGAACTGATGAACGGTCGACCTCCGACGTTAGCCGCCACGATGATCCATCTGCATTCTGGGTATTTCTCTGCTGTCATTATTGATCACTCCAAACAAGGAAAACAATCTTAGTCTCCTTCTCTGCACTTTCTCCTTCTGTTTGTGTGTGAACAAGCATTCAAATGTGTGTATTTGTTTGTGCCTGTCTTCATATATATATACATATATATATATATATATATATATATATATATATATATATATATATAGGTTTATGTTTCTCCATGTGCAAGCATACTTAACACGTTGATATACATGTGGATTTGTGTGTGTACCTGCATGAGTTTATATTCCTGGTTTGAATTTATATGTCAGCCTGAGTTGATCTGAGTGTTCAGTGCTTGAGGATCTGAGCCACCAGACGGTTCATGTGTTTATTATTGTGTCAAAATTTGCCACAATTTAATTGACTCCCCAATCTAAAAGCCAAAAACTGTTCTTAAATGCCAAACAAGCTAAAAAATTTTGTGACTATGACTAATGAAAAAGCAGTACACCATTTTTCTTTACATTTTATTCTTTTGCACACTTGTCTCACAGATGTCCATAAGATTATTATGAGATTTTAAGAAATACAGTTTAAGGGCGCTATGAAGTTCTGGATATTACAGTGTTGGAACAAATTTAAAAAGCATGACAAATAACACATTTTGTGGGCATCATACCAAATTTAGGGATTATGGCACAAACAAAGCGTAGCAAATACATTTTGGGAGGATAGCAAAAAAGAAAAAAACAGGATGCTAACAAATATAGTATCACATTTTGGGAGAGCTATACCAAATTTGGGGAGTATAAAAATGCATTTTAGGGCATTTACTCAAATATGAGTATTATGAGCTAAAATAAATTATAACAAATTTGTGCCACACAAATTTAGAAAGGTCCAAAAAAATGTAGAAGGTGTAAAAACAAATATTTGAGGTGCTATACAAAATTTGGAGATTGAAGGGGTTATTAAATCCTCCTCAGCGCACCAAAAAGGCTTGTTTTAGCCAAGTGTGTATGAGTGTGTCTGTAAGCCAGGATCTATATGAGCCTGTTCAGCCTGCTCGCTGTGCACATTATCATGCTGAGCTGGAACATACTGCAGTTGTTCAACAAAAGCCAGAAGGAGGAAACAAATTCAGGCTGAAATTTTCTAATCGTTACAGATCAGCCAACTGAAACAGCCAGGCTTTATGCATGGGTGTGTGTGCGTGTGTTTTCATGTGAACATGCAGGCTTATATGTTGGTATATGTGCCTGAAAACCTCGTCTCTATATAATAGTGTATGTCCATTCGTAAGTGTGCATCTTTTTAAACGATAACAGGAGAATGGTTCATGAAAGGATTGTGTGAGTTGCTGCTTTCAGCACTCTTGGTTTCAGTCGGCTGCTCAGCTCAGAGCTGCGTGGTGACAGTTTGACTGACCTCAGCTCAGAAAGGACAACCTGACTGTTTTCTGCTGCAGGTACAGCAGAGACAACGGACACGGAGGTCACATGTTGTGTCTGCGTTAAGTCTAGATTGAAAGATGGTATTTTCCATTAGACTCAAGGTTCAAAACAGCAAACTACAATCACTAACTGTGTAAAAGCTGCAATAAACAAGGTGGAATATGAAAAAATAAGTCTGAAAACCAGTGCAGGGCACATACAGAAAATATAACTAACATCACACATTTGACTAATGATTTCCTAGTGTCGTGTCCAGCCCATCCTCACAAGAAATATAACAGTATAGGTCTAAAATTCAAATTCAAATTAACTATAAAACAACTAATAGTGATATTTAAGATATTATAAGATATTTATAAGATGATTTCGCTTCCACCAACCACAAGTCGGGACATCGTTTACTGTTGCCATGATGACAAAGGTTGTATAACTTTAAGGAATTATTATAAACCACGTTCCAAGTGATCATTTTACAGTGTCACACCATAAAACATCAATATTTTTAACAGTGATTTGTGACAGTTTTTGGAAAGTGGCATCTTATGATCCTATAAGTCATCCTGTAGTTCATTACTACAGATGTTAGATGGCATAAACATAACTACAGGTCATTTTCGACCAACTGAATTTTAGGCCTATACTGTCGTTTAATTATGAGGATGTGTTGGTCTTCATGGTCACTTTTCTACATGCAGGAAAAGACGAAGCAAAACTTGGTCACAATGAATCATAACTTGCTTTTTCACCTTGTTAGCTATGTTTCTATGCTTAGATGGTTTTGCTAGAGATAGAAGATACTCATATCTGTGGGCGACTGTGGCTCAGGAAGTCGTCCACTAGGGGTTCAACACTACCATCACGGTACGGAAGATACGGTTCGGTCCACGCAGTCGTATGAAGAATATACTTTGTGACTTAAACAATTACTGTCAAAATAGTTTAATGATCCACTTAATCCGATGCATGTGCATGTGTGAGTTCCACACAGAATGTTTTGGCAGTCATGGTCGTATGCTAGCCGGTGAACGTGTCCTCGGGCAAGATACTGAATCCCAAATTGCTCCCGATGGCTGCGAGGTGTGTGTGACACCTTGCATGGCAGCGTCTGCCATCAGTGTATGAATGTGTGTGTGTGAACGGGTGAATGTCGGCACATATTGTCGAGCATTTTGAGTGGTCAATAAGACTAGAAAGGCGCAATATAAATGCAGCCCGTTTATCATATCTCCAATTTTGTCAGCAGTTCCAATAAGTCTGGTGCTGTTTCACTTTGTTTCAGAGTTCTGTAGTACAGCTGATAATGACAAAATGATTTAATTATTTTCAAGTTTCTTTGATTAAGGTCTAACAGACTTGAAAGATTTTAGAAATCTGTGATGTCGACCTCGTCTCTCTGATGCTTTGAGAATCTGATTAGCTTGTTGTTTCACGCGCTCAGGCGTCCGCTTTGTCACCTGTGCTCATTTTCTCCTTTGTTTACTTCCTGGCTCGCTGATTCATTTGTTAATTATTCATCTGATTCTGATAATCAGTTAATTTAATTATGTACTTATTCAGTCTCTAACTCATTATTTGGGGTTTTTTTTATGCATCTGTTTGATGCACCAATCAGCATCTGCAGCTCTTTTTTTCCCCCCTTGAGATTCATTTGACTGAAAGTTGTTATTAGTGAACTCTGCATGCAGCTTGGAGAACAGAAGCCCAGCAGCTCCAAAGTGCAATAAAACTCAACTCAACTCTCAAACTTGTGTGTGTGTTTGTGTGTGTGTGAGACTGTATATGTGTGTGTGTGTGTGTGTAGGTGGGTGTTTACTGCAGTGTTTTACTTGTAATTATCAACAACTCAGCAGGGGAGACTGACGGTGCTTTTGTGTGTGATTGTGTGTGTGATTGTGTGTGATTGTGTGTGTGTGTGTGTGTGTGTGATTGTGTGTGTGTGTGTGTGTGTGTGCCTGTGCATGAAGGAGACGTCGGAAGGCTTGAGCGTGAAGTTACATCCAGCTGTTTGCAGGACCATCAACAGTAACCCTGCACTGCACAAATTCAGACAACCAGAATGTGTCGACTTAAGAAACTTTACAGACATACTGAGAGAATACGTGCAAAAAAATATGACATTAACAATGACAGTAATAATAAAAATGTCAAACTGTGACACAACAGAAGATTATCTGGTCATTTGCCGTTTAAAATACTACAGTTTCAACATATTCTTGAATACAATTTTTCTCATTTTAAGAACAAATTATGAATAGACATCTTGGGCAGTTTCAGTTCATAACCAAAGAACCTATTGGAACAATAAATGTCTGGAAACTAGATGATTTTACGCAATTTCCTTCACTTTCCAGCCTTCATTGCTGGCTGTATTCATGAACAATAATCCACAAATCATTACATACACAATAAATGCATATAACAAATTCTGTATTTATAGAGAAAAAGTGGGGAGCACTGCAGCAAATTTTATGTGAATAATTACCAACAGATTTTAGAGCAGTGTACCAAAATGTAGAATTTGGGGCTTCTAATGCAAATACAAAATGCTTGTTTTTCCTCAATGGAAGTTTTATTTTGAAAACTGACTTGAGCTAGCTCTGAAGAACAACCACAGTAAATTTACTATTTTAATCAGACTGTACCTCAACACCCCATGCTAGCACTAGCTAACATCTCATTGTCTTGTACTTGAATTGTAGCACTGAACACGCTCTTATGGCTTTATCCCACTGGTCTGCATCGCTCTGACGCAGCCGCCAGAGCTCTAGTGAATACGTGTGATCCGACCAGACTGTTTCAGAAGCGTCGCTCCGCTCTGCTAAACATACATGCCTAGTCTATTTTTGACTGAGGCCGCATCAAGCTGCACAGAGCAGATCGAACCGGGCAGGAAGTCAGACACAGAGACAGCATAGAGCATCTGGACAATTTTCAAAATAAAATACCCTGTGCAGACTCTTGATCGTATATCAACAATAAACACAATTAAAACAGACAAATAAAGAAACCATTTAATCACATAGCCTACTTAGTCATAGTAGAAGCTTGGTTTGGTTGCGCTGCTACTACAGTAATTACGGTAGTATTATACTGGGCTGCTGTAATTACTCGACTGCAGTCAAAACGCTCCACTTCTGAAACGCTCCCGGTGGAGTAACAAAACCGCGTCAGAGCCGGAACACGACACACGATGCACCCGGTAGGATCCCGGCGTCGGCTGTTTGTTTGGAAAAGACGCACTTACAGCTTTTGGTGACATCTAACTCATGTTCCTGTGGAGTTGATTGGACAAAAGTGTCAGACACAGAGCAGATACTTAATTGAAAAGAGAACTGGGTATCGGCTAGACATGACCGCTCCACATTAGAGTCATTGTCATTACATATGTTATACCTGTATATGTTAAATTATATGCTATTAGTTACATTCATCACTAGTCAGTTTTGTACATGGATTTTAGGAAAAAGAGAAAAAGCAGGATTGGAGTCTCCCTAAAATCCATGTAATGTGATGCAAGATGAATAAAATTGAAAGTGCAAACTAAATAATTAAAAAAAAATAGGATCATCAATAAAAACTGCTGCTGCTGCTCCATTATTAAACATAAACTAATTTACTGTCTTACAGCCACATTTTTCACAGCAGAGATTTATTTTCCCACTTGTGTTGTAAGGAAATCATAGATGACTTCATACCCTTGTAAACTAACACACCGATAGCAAAGATGCAATAAAAACCGGATCAATAATATTGACTCATTTAGATCAGCTTGCCACTGAATTTCAGTATATCTGCCTCCCTCTGTCTCTCTCCTTCTCTTTTTTTTATATCCATCTCTTCCTCTCTGACTTTTAAAAATCCAAACACACACACATGCATGCACGCACACACATACCTGCAGGGATCAGGCAGTATTGACTGTTCCCTGGCTCCAGCTCAATTTAAATAAGGCCTGAAGCTGAAACGAGAGAAGATGGAGTAGAGAGGAGAAGAAGGATAAAAGAAGAAGGAGGAAGAGAGAGAGAGAGAGGATGAAGAAGAAGAACCTAAGAGAGGAAAGAGAGAGGAAGAGACGGATAAAAGGAGGGAGAGAGAAAATGGGGAAAGTATGAGGGAGGAGAGGAAGGATGGTCGAGACTGTCAGGGCATGAAGAGGATCAGTGCTGCTCAATACAAGAGCAATACACACACACACACAGACACACACATACACACACACACGCACACACAAAGCACAGGAAGACAAGAAGAAGTGGTTGTAACAGCGATCTTTCTTGTGAGGAGTGGCGGTGACAGGATGGTTGACAGGCACTTACACCAGCCAATCAATGAACCCAGATCAATATGTGACTGGACCAGTCGATGGCTGCCACAACCCCTATGACACACACACACACACACACACACACACACACACACACTCGTGTATACTGCCATTACACGCCGCCACTTGAAGCCATGTCAAGGCAGACGGTACATAAATTTGATATTAAAGTGTGAAATGAGTGCAGAATGATAATAATTATCATATTTCACAGCATATAATTGAATTCATTTATTTTTAATACTGATGTGTTACTGGTCTATAAGGAGGCCATGTTGGATGATGCCGAGTATATTTATCGACTGCACAGTTCTGGTTTTCGTGTTAAATTTTACATTATACCCTCAAATTCGACATGTGAATCCAAATCACAGATTACTTACTTTATTCAGCAATAATATCATTTATAACTTTTTAGAGGCAATAATTTCTCATAATAATCATTATGCTACCTTTAAATTATACACCTGCGTAATTTTACAATTGCAGCGGTGTAATGCGATTGTCAAGTCACGTACATCCCTGAGCTCTGGGGTCTTCTCATGTAAATGTGCTCACATGTACGCAGCGCTGCAGACAGTTTCACCTCCGATAATTCCTGCTGCGGATTTAAGGAAATAAAACTACAGAGCAATGAAAGAGATCAGCGCTGCACAATCCTTTACAAATGTGTTATTAATAGAAAATGTTAGGTAAAACATGTAATGACAGATAATCAGGAGATACATGTGCTATAGATAAGTGCTATATTACGTGTGAGGGTATGCTAGTGCATCCAGCTGTAATGTAGCATCGTAAATAGTTAATTGGGAAATGCTAGGGGAGGCGGCGACAGTGGAAGCCTGAATATAGTTACTAGTTAATGACTTGGTGTTGATATTAGGCCTTCACAGTTACCAGATGTCATACTTGGCACTGGGACAAGTTTAATTACACCAGTCTTGATATTCTACATCAGTGGTTACCACCTTTTTTGGCTTGTGATTCCCTAAAACAAAGCTACAGTATGACTACTTGCGATCCCTTGTAACCAGTTCAATCAAAATGACCAAGATCACCAAGACCTTTCTATTTTCCTAATCTGTCCTAATCCCTCTGATTTATCTTGCAATCGCTTGGATGGGTCCAGAACCACAGGTTGGGAAACACCGCCCTAGACATCTCACAGTAATATAATCAGTTTGCCTTCTAAGAGTTGTGTTGTGATGAGATTTAGACATTACTTTTGTGGTGAACCCATTTTTCTTCAACCTGTTTGTCTGCCTCTCCTCAGAGACATAAAATAACAAACACAATGGACCCAGCGGTGCAAAACACAACACCATTAGCTGTGTGTTAAAGTGTTTCAGGCTGGACTGTTTCTTTAAGTTTCACTATCCATGCCTGAAATATACGAGGGCTTAAAAACTCTGTCTTTAATCTGCCTCCTCCCCTTCCTCGCCGTCTCGCCTTCACCACTGAAGTGGATTTAAGAGGTGAAATCAATGAGACATCAGAGCTTCACTTGGATCCACCATCTCAGTCTATTTCAAGGAGCAGCTCTGCCTCATGTTTCAAACACTCTGGCTTTTTCCTCACAATGTAGTTCCCTGTAACTCTCTGCACTCATCAACAAAGCACAAATACAAGAGAAAAGTGGGAATTTTTGGAGAAAAACACTGCTGCAAAGATGAAAAAGGGGACAGAATCCAAAAAGCATTGAGGCAAAATAAGCAGCAAACAAATCTTATCAGGTATCAGAGCAGATACAGTTGTAACACTGTGTGCTCGGGATTGTTTCGACATGCAGTCGTCTCAGAGGCAGAGTAGGAACGGTTAGCTGAGGCGCTAGCTATGGTAAAGCTGCTTAGCATCACTGTCACTCTGCGCTGTTGTAGAGCACCGGGGTACTTCAGAGCTCAGGTTCCACATCAGCAGATTACCCACAATACACCAAGGGGATTTCCTAGCCTCAGAAAGCTCTCTGCCGTGGTTTTGTGCTGTTTGTTAAATTCAGTGTAAACAGTGGTAGACGTGACGGGAGTCGTCATGAGCTCTCTGATAGAGAAACTTCTTTGACCGGTGAGCCAGAGATCAAGCTCAAGCTCAGGAATTTAAAGCTTCTCTCCTAAAGGACTTCAAAATGTCCTGTTTGATCAAAGAATCAATACATTGGTAGGATCTGATTGAAGTTTTCTGAATGTTCAAGGATTTATGCCTTGGTAAAAGTTTCAGAAAGTTTTTTTTTTTTTTTTTTTAACTTATTTTATTTCCTTTTCTCAAGTGCAGTCATACAGTACAATCAGCTTTTCAAATATTTACATTAATACAGGTGTAAATGAAGCAATGTTAAGGGTCCGTTCATGATTTTTGACCTTCCATCATGTGTCCATGTGTCCATCATCCATACAGCCATTATCAGTGCATGGGACCATTATTAGTGCATAAGTAAATAAAATGAATAATAACAATAATAAAAAAAAAAGTTTCAGAAAGTTTTAAGTCTAAGCGTCACAGCTGGATATAGTCCAGTTATACTGGCCTGAATAGGTATTTATACTCCTTACCACCATTTTTTTCTCAATAAACCAGTCAGGTGTGCAGATTCCAGTTTGCCAGTTGAAACCCAATCGATTAAAATGTCATCTGTTGAGATTTCAAACTGATTGACTCTTGTCAATAATTACTGTCACTGATAATCTGATAATGTATTGGCCAAGGACTAGAACATTATTTAATCAGAAGATCAGAATTTACTTTTGAATGAAGAGAGTACCGGTGTAACAGTGGTTCCTACAGAGAGTGTTGCATTATGGGTTGTTCGTAGCCTTATTGTTGTTAAGATAGAGAGTACCTGCAAATCCATTTATAGTATTTTTTTAGACTCAATCAGGCCTTTAAGGGTTTTTTTTTATCTCAGTTTAACCTACACGAGTTTCTGAAGGATTTTCTAACGTCTTTTTCTGCCACAAAGGAAATAAATTCATCAGGAGTGAAAAGGATTTGCGAGCGACGTCTTTAGTGCAGAACAGGATCGTGGACTAAATCAACTGTCAAGCAGCTATGAATTACTGCTGTCGCAGATGATGAGGAAAAAAGGACAAAAGGGGAGTCTGAAAAACGCTATCGACCAGAGAAAATGATTTTGACCATTTCCAAGAGCCTGACAGGAGAGTGTGTAAGCATGTGACTAATAGATAAGCTACACATATGTGGGATTTATGTTCTGCTTTAATGGCATCATTTCATGTTAACGGAGCAAGGCTTCAAGGGTAGGACTCTTCTCCGTGGATTAACCGTATCTCGGGGGACCAATGTGAAAATGTGTTGTATCTTCAAAAAGTCTTTCACTATAAACAAGTTGTGGAAAAAAGGGTTGTTTTATAATTAGGGTCATCTTATATTCAGGCCAGAAGGGTAATTAAAAAAGCCTGAAATTGGAGAACTAGCTTCTAGGTTTGCTGCCCACAACTACAATTTTTTTTCAGTGATTAAAATAGGTCAGGTGCTTGTGAGGGAAATTACTGTGTGCTTTTGTGAACTTCTGAAAGGTTAAAACGCTTAGTGACAAGTCAAAGAGACCATGTTTGTGCATCTGAATAGAAACAAAGAACATCTGTTCATGCTGAAGCTTATCCTGCCATGTCTGATTTGGATATAACCACACATAGAGTCGTCAACAACAACTCCTAGAGGTCGGTGAGAAAGAGATAAAGAGGTATTTGCCCCACTCTTCAGGGCTCACTCCTCTGCAGCAGCTTGTATATGTGTATTGAGTGTGAATGTGCCATGCTGTCAGCATTAAAGAAAGTGTGACAATACTGTTTGAGAATTGTTTTTTTTTTTTTCTCATTGAAGTGCAGGAGGTGAATTGCTATGACAATTTGGGGGCTCATCCAGGATGCCAATCTCATTCTCTCCTTCATCTATTTCCAAACAGGCTGAATCTGCACACAGCTGGTGAAGGGACTAGAAGTCGCAAAAGACCCAGGAGGTCTACCTCCCCTGAGGAAGGCTCGTAAACGACTGAACGATCGAGACTGATGAAACGTGTGTATTGTCGGTAAACATGACCGCTGTGGTCACTAAATTCTTCCATGCCCACTGGTCACACCCACATGTGTCACTGGACAAATCCCCTTTATTGGAGCGCTCATCAGAACTCAAATGGATAAATAAGGGACCCTTAGAATTAAAACATAGACGCCCCTTTGTGAGTTCATTCATTGGGCTGAGATCTGTACATTTAACTGTAATAATCTCAAATTCAAAGCTGTGTTGTAGCAAATAGTCTGTGGTCTAACGGTAAATATGATGTAGGGCTAGTGCAGGTTGACATGTTGCAACCATTTCAACAACAATACCCACTGAAACCAGAAACCGTTGAGGGAATCACACCAGTGTTCAATAGTTTGCTATCGGCAGGAGTGATTGTGCCATGCCCTGACTCACCTGTCAGAAACCCTATTTTCCACTCAAAAAGGTACAACCAGAGGCTCTGACTTTACCTGCAGGTAATGTTTTGACACAGTATTTAGATGACCTAGTGATCTGCACACCCACCCAGGAAGCATGCGAAACTGAAACACTGAAATGACTAAAATCTTTAGCAGAATAAGGTCACAAGGCTAGCCTAAATTGCAGTTTTTAATATCCACAGTGACATTCCTTGGGCATGAGATCTCAGGGAAGAGTGGAGGGTATCCTGGTATCCTCAAAATTCTAAAACCAAAAACTAATTTCAATTAGTCAATTAATGTGATCTGTATGATCTGTGATTATGCCTCACTGGAGGCTCCACTCCCAGCCATAACACATGGCCTCAAACTGACTCGGACCTCCGACTCAGAGACAGCATTCACACGACTGAAGCAGACCCTCACATCCACACCTACTTTAGGACTGCCAGACCCAAACAAACCTTTCACTCAGACTGTTGACCAGAAAGGGAGCTATATGACATGAATAAACAGTCAATACATTGGTGAAAATGAGGTTGGTTATGCAGTTGTAAGTGACCATAACGTAACTGAAGCTGCACGATTACCAAACCATCTGTCAGCCCAAGCTGCAGAACTGTTTGGCTCACACAAGCCTGCATACTGGAAGAAGACAAAATATTAACTGTGTATACAGATAGCAGGTAGACATTCAGAGTAGAACATGATTTTGGTACATTACAGAAAATGAGAGGATCTTAAGTTCCACAGGGAAACCCATCTCACATGGACCTTTAATCCATAACTTGCTAGCATCTGTTCTACTCCCCACTAAGATTACTGTCTGTAAATGTGATGCTCATACTAACACTGACTCTGTTTCACAGGGAAATGCGAGAGCAGACACTGCAGTGAAGAGATCTGCAAAGCAGGAAGTCATGCTTCAAATGTCACAGCACGCAGATCTAAAATCAGTGGTGTAGCACAAAAATCTGGGACCCGTACATGTGCACTTCCACTTTTAATGCATCCACTGTCACTGATATACAAATACTTGAATCAACAAGTTGATATATTGTATCTGGAATTAGTTTTTAGGGTAATCAGTGCGTGTTTATAACACTTTTAAGTTTGACTGTATTTCATAGACAAAGTCAAAGACAACTAAACAAGACATCACTGAAATCCTTATAGTTTGTTATTGTCTCCTCAAACTGACTGACTGATCTTAATACAAGAAATAAAGTTAAATATTAACAAAAAATTAATCTAAGTTTTTAAAACTTTAATTAGATGTGGCTGAATGTTTATTTTGGATCAGTGATGTTATAAACACAACTGTAAAACTGATCAAGGCTTTAGTAAATTGATCATATTTCAAAAGTTGTTGAGAACCATTGTACATTACAGAAATCTTTAAATTGTATTGTATATAAGTTTTAGTCGCCACTTTATGAGTTCACCCTGTCTAACATCCCCAGTAACATGAAGATGGTGATCATCACTCACTCTGTGCCTGTTTCTCAAACTGGAATGCTTCTTCATTTACTCTTCTGATAACCTGAATTTACTTCTTTTAAGTGGCATGGTAACCTCAACTTCACCCGAACTCCTCAGCATTAGCAAAATTACAGGTCTGAAGACTCATTTGAAAAGTGCACATGATTTAGTCCACTTCTGTTGACAAAAATAGCTCCAGAGGGTGGAGGGCCTCTCAGGTTTTAAAAATGTTTTAGATACAAGAAGGAGTCTTTCTGTCTGTCCCATGTCTGGGCCCTGGATACTTAGTTCCACTATTTCCCTCGCTACGACACCACTGCTAAAAAAAAATAACTTGTCTTGCCTCCCTTACAGAACTAGCAGAGGCACAAGGTCTTGTCTCTGACACAGAGAAGACAGCCTGGAAAAAAGCTAACTGTACATATGTGAATAATGTGTGGCGATCTCAGGATGGATGGATGTTTCCCTTCTATACTAGGATAGCACATGGGAAGGACCATGTGGCAAAAGGGAGGGAGGGGCGGTAGATGCAGTAAACAAACCCCGGTTCACTAAAGGCTTCACAATTACTAAAATAAAAAAGTAATAACATTTCTTTTTGCTCACAATGTAACAAGAGGACATGAAACACAAGCCTCCAGTCAACCAGCCCCTAACCAACCATTCAATCACTAGCAGATGGATTTCATTGAACTAACAACGTGTGAAGGGAAGAAATATTGTCTTGTAATGGTTGACATGTTCTCAATAATGGGTTGAAGTTTTTTTTTTCCCACAGCATAAAGCTTTGAGCCCAGAACTAATGGAAGATATGATGTTTAATTACTGTGTGCAACTAAACAAAATGTTGGGCTCACTCACACTTGTGTATCTGTATTGAGTGTGAGTGTGCCATGTTGTGACCATTAAAGAAAGTGTGATAATACTGTTTGAGGATTGTTTCTTTCCTCACTGAAGTCAAGTGCAAGAGGTGAATTGCCACAACATGCTGAGTGCTCATTTGACTGTTGTTTTCATGCCAATCAGAGAGCTGGTTTCAGGACATCATCTTCGTGTTTCAGAACCAGAAAAAAACTGCATGGATGATACTGACGCAGAAGTACAGGTGGTTGTGGACAGGACTGATACATCACTCGTTACTGATTGGATAGGGCAAAATTACAACCTCTCCCAAAGATGGTATCAGACTTGGTAATGACTTAAAAACAAAATGGCAATTCAACCAGATTATCGGGATAGTTTTGGTTAAGATTTGTTTGGTGATTGCAGGTTGAGATCTAGATGTCTACAGTACAACTGGGTTAAAGACTTCGAGGTTACATGTAATAGTTGCGTCCAGAGCATTTAAATTGCTATGGTTGAGAGTGTAATTACAACCTGACTGACACTGAGATACGGTCATCACGTGTTTGAAACTAATCCTGATGATCAGACTGACTTATTATTGTTTGGGAGGGGTTGTCATCCTGTGTCCTGCAATCTGAAGTGACTGACATATCTTCCTCTTCTAAGTCGTTTCCAATCGACATGAAAGTGGTTTCTCGGAGCGGTTAACATTTGTCATGTCGGTTGAAGGGATATGTCCGTTTAGGTGTTGCTATTTCTGTAAGTCAACTTTATAACAACCTCTGTAGTAACTGTGTCAGTCCTATCAACACTTTTTTTTCCCATTTTCTGTCACTATTTTTCTGACTCACTGCCCAAACAGATGTGGGCAGTGATTTTGAGGTTTGGAACCAGGCTGTTTGACATAGACATCTTAAAAATCGACTTTTTGTTCATTTCTAATCAGAACATCTAGATGTCTGTTGACTTGCAAAGAAGCAAGCAAATAAACTAAACGCTGTTAATGATGTTAAAAGTTTTTGGAGGTCAAACGTGTGTTTTTCAAATCCCAGCCTTTTTTCCAGAACATCGATTCAGAGCAAATCGGAGCCCCAAGGGTGTTTAATGTTTCCTCCATCTGCTTCTGATACTAGACACTGTGAACATTCATCACTGGAGCAGGTAATCAAATAAACGAGTTTGACGAGGGGAAAATAAAAATCATTCAGTGTCAGAGTTCAGAGGGGTTTCTTTTTTCGTGGGGCTTGTGATCTGAGAAGGATGAGGAGCATCAGCGTAGGAGGCAACAAAGCTAATACGGTGATTAATGTTTAGCTGCATGTTGTGATTCATGGAAACATGACTAAGTGGTTGACTGAGTGTGAAAGGACTCTGACGCCAGTGTGAACACATACACACACACACACACGGATAGGATTATTGACTGACTGCATGATCTAGTTAGTGATAAGTGTTCAAGGATCACTGGCTCACAATCCAATGAAATAATTAGTAACCAAGTCAGCGGACCATTGTTGGGGTTGTTTTTTCTCTCTGACAGCACAGGCTTGTCTCAGGTTGCCGATGGTTACAAGGAAGATGCCTCCATTTTGGAGCGTTATCTCATCTCCCACCCTGGCAAAACAAAGACAATGACAGATGTGTGCAGGGTGGTGTGGTGTTCAGTTGTGATTCAGAGGAGAGAGAAGATGATCATTTTACACCCTTTTGGATGTAATCGCTTCCTGTTATGTTGTATGTTTCTTTCATCTCTACACCTGTACCGAGTGTTAAAACGCTATTTGTTGCTGTCACACAGTTGTCTTTTATTCAAACTACCCTTCACGTGCATTTGATGTATTATAAAAAAGGTAACGTCAAATCATAAAAATCATACTTTCTCACCTAGTCGTATGTAACCATGGAGATACTTTTGGGTTTAATTGTAGAGGTTTTGAGATATTGACACTGCAGCCACACAAGAACAATGGAGGTGAATGAACTTTCATTTGTGGCTCTCAAGGCATTGAAGAATGACATGAGTGATGAGTGACTCAATATACCTTCCTTCACACTTGGATTGTTTAAAGGGGATACATCATGCTTACTGTGATATTCTGTCATTTATATACTGTTATAATGTCAGATGTCTATGTTAAAGATTGTCAAAGAAGTGAATGTATATTAAAGTGCTCCATGACAGTCAGAAGGCAGGGCTTCAGCCTGCTCTGAACGCTCATTTGCAAAGTTGTGATGATGTCAGATTGTTTGTGCACGCCCATAAACGGCCGTCTGTCCATTTATTGTTCACGGTTTTTGAACCGTAAATCATGCAAAGATATTCCAGAATTAAAATATAGACCTGAAAATGTGCATGATACATACCATTTAATCATTCAGGTGTGTTTAAGGCTCCTTAATAAGTGAAAGTTCCTGCGGTGGTTCTGATGAAGGCTGGTTTGCTGACACAAACAAGCCAAGAGATAAAAATACTGTGGACAGATTATGGAGGATTGTTATTGTGTTTTCTGGAATACTGTCCTGATTGAAATGTTGCTGTGACTTAGCAGAGCACTAAGCTCACTTGGGGAAAGAGAAAGTGTTTCGCATCTCACTGGAAACCAAATATATGTGCTAATCGAGTCCCAACAAAAGAATTTAAGAAACTCATTTATCTAACTAATACATCAGCAATTTATTCAGCCCATTGGTTGAAAATACAACCTTCCAAAATGATCAAAACATGAGGGGATTTTTTTTGGGGGGGGGGGTTTCTCGATTGCCACCTTTTTCCTGAATTTGTTTTTGGGACAAAAGAATGGTAACTATGTTTGTTTACCTTTGTTGTAAATGTAAACAGCTAACTGACTGGAACCAACTGGAAAATGCGTATTTAATCATATTTTGGCAAATATATGAGTATGTGAGACACAGTGAGGATACAGATGGATGCTGCTGGAGAACATTTTGATACGTTTTTACAAATCTTTCCTCTGTGAAACTGAATTGCTGTCGTAACTTTTGTGAATTGAAGTTGAACATCTGTAAGATTACTTTTCTGAGCCACTTTTCAAACCCACAGGCAGAAAGTATTTGATAGTCAAACAGGTTTCTTTTTTTTAAAGCAAAAATATATTTGTGACATATATATATTTGGAATTGACATATAGTAAATCTATATATCTATGGCCAAAATATAACAAGGTGTTTTTCTTATCATTGCACCTTCAAATAAGTTATTTTGCATGGTATAAAACAGGTTTTGTTACCATTTATACCCTTTATCTGAACTTGTACAACACATTTTCTGTCTGTTTTCCTTTGTCTTGCACCAGAATGGTTTAATTACGCAGTTCTTGTTGCCATATCAACCTATTGTGTAGTACTGTAGGACATGTTTCCTCTCTGTACTGTATCAGCCCATTGTCTTCATGCTTGGATCTAATCCCTCGCGGTGGAGCGGCTGTTGGGCTTACAGACTGTCTGTCTGTCGGAGAGCAGGCGGAGGGAGGTTCCCCTGTACGCTGAGATAATAGCAGAGCAGTGGAGTGAAGTGGTTTATGCACACACACACATGCACACATGCACACAGCCTCTCAAGCTCTGCATGTGGCAATTATCTCTCCTCTCAGCAGCTTGTGGCATCTCCCTCCTCCACCTCTCCTTCTCTACTCTACCCTAATCTCTTGACTTTTCTTCCTCTCCTTCTTTCCTCCTCTTACAACTCAACCTGTATCTCCGCATCTTTCCCTAAGCCGTCTATAGCTCTCCTCTCATCTCTTTCCTCCCGTCCTCTTTGCTCCTTCTCCCTCCGACTCAAGATAGTGGCAGAACGCGACCCCCATACACAATAACATCGCCCGGTCCCTCCTCCCTACCCCTAAAACACCACTGTCTTTTTTTAAATTCAGTGACTGCAACACGCAGATATGTGCAACCCAACACCTGAGTGAGCAGACACTTTGAACAGAAAGTGTCAAAATCAGACAGTCTGAAATGCAAGACTGTATAAAAATAAGTCAACTGTGGCCTGGAGTTTTATTTGTCATGAACTTTGTAAACTATTGCAACCATAAGTTTAATTTAGGTGGGTAACACATGTCCTAATTTCGACTTAATGAAACAATAATTAACATCAAGACATACAGACAAAATCTTTGCATACAACCAGACAACAAACGTTAGAATAATTTTTGTTTAATAGTACTAGTAGCAAAGATGGAAAGAAGTAATTAAACTATCTGACGTTTTAAAGAAAGTCAGCGAGCGTGTTTTTTACTGCTTCATTTGCTGCTTCAGTAAGTAACCAGAATGAAACAATAAACATTTTATTCATATTGTAACCTTAACCAAATAACATAAACTGAGCTTTTAAATCAGTACCTGAAGAAGATGCTATTGTAAAAACAGGAACTGGTAAATGAAATTGTTTTTTTATTAAATGTGGGAAGAGGAAGTATAAACACTTTAACTGTTATATATGTAATAATAGCCCCTCTTAGCAATCCTGTTCACACTAAATTCAGGTTAGCATCACACTCCTTGCTCCTCTTAAGATTCTAAACATGTTAAATGTGCTCATAATCACAACAAAATTAGACATAATTAAATCTGCATCACAACCGTGCAAGAGCTGCAGAGTGCAGCCAACGGTCGTATTTCCAGATTTCCTCCAGCCTGCGGGCTATAGGGAATCCGAGCCAACATCTTCGGGTCAAAAAGCTGGCTTCTCTAATCTTTAGGTTATCGTTGCCCCACTGGGAAAATAACAGACCCGGAGCCTCCTCTCTAAACCTGCTGTGCTTTCTCTACTTGAGCTTTCCTTTAGAGCGGTAATCTGCCAGCTTCTCTTGTTTTCGTGTCTTTACAGTGTATATTCGGTCTTGAGGGCTTATTGCTGAGGTGTTTCTGCACTTCATTACCTAGAGATCACCTGTCAATCAAAAAGTGTCTTTTCCTCGGATTTTGTGGTGGCAGAGTTTCTCTAGATTGTCTGCTCAGCCACGTTCACTATCACTGCTCACGTAGGCTTCACACTTCGCTTGTTCACTTGTTTTTTAATCGCTATGTAGCTATGAGTTCTGGCAGCACTTCCAGCTCAGTAATAATGTTAATGTAAACAAAGGTAACAGCCATGTAATAACTGAGAGTATTCTGCTGGTTAATATTAGGTCATAATGTTTATGATATGATAATAATAGTGAAATATGCAACACATATTGATAATTAAAGGTTACATGGATACAAACAAAGTAAATAGAAAGATGTACACAGGAGCAGAGAGTAGAGGAGGATCTGCAGGAAAACAACCGAGCTCCTGGAGTGAAAGAACACAATCAGTCTGCCGATGGAAAACGTTCCTCCACTCTGTCTTTGCACTGATCATGTACGATTTCCACTGTGCATACAGCATCATCATGTTTCTGTACTGTCTCATGGTCACATCTAAGGTTTGGTTTTGGACCTTAAATCGTTTTAATGTGTCGACTAACGACTATCACTCGCTCAGATCTGTTTGCTTATTCTTTAGTCAGACATGCCCTTGTTAGATTATTAGGTGCTTTACAACCTCAGTTACAGCTCTTTTATGGCTGCTATTTGTTAAGATAAAATGAAGCATTGATGCAGTTGAAACCCAACCTTGAGCATGACATGTCATTCTAACTATATTTATTTACAGGAAACATTGTTTGACTTCAAGGTAAATGCTTGACCACCACGCTCTCATTCTTAACTGCCCACTGTCTAACTGACGGCTCGCTTTCCTTCACTTTTGTTGCTCTTTCTCCAAATTTCTGTCACACCACCTTAAAATTCCACCAAATGCTTCCTCTTGGAAACGGAGCGACAGTGTAGGAAGCACCTCAGTGAGTGTGCAACAGAAGAGGAGAAGGTGTTTCTAAGAATACAAAACCTCGGTGGCTTCAGTCGAGGATTTCAGTGCATTATTTTTTCCCTTCCATCCTATAACAGAGTACAGGGTGCTATCATTTCCCCTGCCAAGGGCTCCTCCTGAGATCTACAGCTATACGGTAACCGAGTTAACAGATAATCACATAACACCAACCCCCCCCCCCCACCACACACACACACCCACACATACACACAAGACACACACCCTTCATCGCTGTCCTATACGAGATAAATGAGCACTATCAGCCCCCTACCTCCCTGCTAACAGATTAAGCGTATCCCTGGTTTCCCCCCCCCTCCTACACACACTTCTCACTTTCTCACACGCACACACACACACACACACACTCCTCAGCCGCCTAACGTCAGCTCGACAGCGAAACTGTCCGGAAACACAGCAGATGATGCAGGCGATCGACAACGACACACACTTACGCATGTTAGCGTACACATATGGACGTGTAGAAACACTCGCGCACACACACACAGTGTTGGAAGCAGCAGATAAGCTATGATTCAGTCAGACATCATACATCCCATCATCTGTGTGATACATCTTCAAAACGTCGTACACAACCACACACACACACACACACACACACAGAGTGATGCACATGCCAGTTATGCTAACAGATTTTAGCTTCCTACGTTGAGTCGTGGAGCCGTAACCTGCTGTGCTGCTCACCACCACCAGCTGCTACTGCAGCAGCCATCCAGGACTTAGTCATGTTCACCGTAACTGCCAGAACAAACAGGCACCCAATTAATGCCCACATGTAGTTTCCTATTAGAGCGCTGGGTCATCATAAGCTGCCTGGTTACCTTTAATCACACAGTGAACAACAACTGAAAGCTTTTTCCGTCCTTCTGCATCTCTAGAAAATATAAAAACAAACAAACTCTCTTTGTAGATTTAAATTGCTAGTTTACACATTGTCGGATGCATTCAGATCATCACAACCAACATTAAAACAAAAGTAGAGATTCAAAGAGGCTTCTGATTTTTGGTTTGAATTGGTATTTTAGAGAAAAGAAAACACTTATAGCACCTAGAGCTCTAGGAAATGTGGTAAATTGACCTCTTTAAAGGATAAGCATGGGATTATTCTTTATTTTTCACTGTCGATATGATAAACCCAAACAAAAAAATGTGTAATTCTGTCTCTCAATACTTTCCAACTTCCCTGTCTGATGCACTGGTTCCTACTGAAGATGTAAATATGTAAAAATGTCGCAAATATATGATGCATTTGTTGGGGACTATTTTCAGACTGTTTTCATACACACTTGGTCTAATATCACAGCAGGATGGTGTTTGTGGGATTGACTCAGAATACACTGCAGTGTGTGTGTTCATGGTAATGAAGGAACATGACACCCAGTGCAACAGTGTGACTCACTGATGTTTTTAATAGTTTTTGGACAACAACGGCACACAGGAATATAAGACATATGATACACAAACAATACTTGTTAGTGAATCAATTCATCTTTGGATTGGGAAAAATATGGAGAAACCTTGTATTATTACTTGTATGTGAAGTTGATTTGGGTTCCATCATGACAAACTTGAGTTGTGTGGACAAACTTTGCTCAACTTCACCAAACTTGATTTGAAATTCTGCTCATAAACGCCGGGTTTCTAAACATATCAAATATGTCAGGTTGAATTTGAGGGGAAATCGATGCACCGCACATCTAGAAAATTTCCATCTGATGTAAAAACTAAAAGCTCAGGAGAGACTCAGCAGCCAGACATTTCTCTGCTCTCTGTTTAAGAGCAGCTGAGATTGACACTAAAATGAGAATAACTCTGGTCCATCCAGCCTGGTCAGGTTAGATTAACCGCTAACTTCGAGGCTAACCGCCTTCACTTTAATCAGCAGGTGGCTAGCAAGACATGAGAACTTGGTTTGGGTCTTGAGGAGTTGTAGCATTTATTCACTGACAAATAGCCTAAACTGTATACACACTGCACTGCTACATTCACAGCTATACTGCTAACTTCATACTGTCTGCTCTGGCTTTTGGATTGAATTTCAAATGTTTCGGGTTGTCATCTGTCCATCTTTTGTGCGGATTACATTAATAAATTACTCATTTTGGCTTTTTACTTTTATTGCAGATAAATAAACAGATTTTGTTTCTTTTAGGAGGGGTGGGGGGTCCGGTTGGAGGGGCCCCTGCACCTCCAAGGCAACAGTAGGAGGAAACACTGATGAACATTCCTCTGAAAACATGTGTAAACCTGTTAAATCATTCATCACACCAAGACAGGAAATATTCTGATGTAATCCACTGAAAAACTGCTCTTTGCTGAAGTTCACACAGTATTTTTGACAGATCATCACCATCACTAAATAAAAGTCACAATATTAAAAATGTAAGAAGAGATCAAAATCTTTAGAGAGAGAGAGCGGCGGTGGTCGAGCGAGCAAGAGAGTGAGCAGAGCTGGAGAGAACAAAGCCGTGAATCAGATAAATAAAACGTTATTTTCTGTTTGTTTCACGGTGGTTAGGTTCTAAAGCACAAATAAACACACCCACACCCCTGCTCCACCCTGCAGGAAGGTGCCGCAGGAAGTGTGAATGCAGAGCTTCATCCTCTCTGCTCTGCGTGCGTGTGTCTCAGCAGACACATAGACCTGCTGCTCTATATACATCCGTGACACAGAGACAGAGAGCAGAGCGGAGCAGAGGAGAGAGACAGAGACAGTGATGTAACCTGGTCCCGACCTCACACCCTGCATGCTGATATTGGCTGGGAGCTACACACTCTACTGCAGACACACAGACCTGCTGCTCTTTATGCATCCATGACACAGATAAATACACCACCACACACTTCTAGTGGGTCATAAGTGATGATTGAGAGGGATTACTGTTGTATGAGTCTATACATTGTTGTTTTTTTTTAAGGAAAATCCTGCGTAGTATACCTTTAAGTGTCTTGATTGTTGACAGCAGCTCAGGAAGAAAGGTGTGTGTGTGTCTACATGATCGCAGCCCGGCTACAACGGACCTCTCTATACTTTCCTCGAGTGCCTGGAAGTTTTTTATCTCCTGAAATGTGTAAGAAGGCGACTGCTGTCAAAGCAGAGAGCTCCTTATCTTCTTGCTGAGCGTCTTTCCAACAGACGAGGAAGGCGCTCCACTAAGAGGATTTCTATTTTGGTGTTTAATTTAATTTCTACGCGGACAGACGGGATTGTAATTTGGCAGTTTTTTTTCTTTTTATGAAAAACGTGTTTGGTTCCATAATCGAAATTTGTTGTAGTACAGATAGGGGATTAATTATGAGCTCAGAGAGCTGCTGCTGTGTTGCTGTAGACTCTACGTGTGTGTGTGTGTGCGTTTGTGTGTGTACATACCTGTAATACTGAGAGTTGATCTGTAGTGAGGTGTGTGTTGTGATGTGTTATGCCTCCAGGCAACAGGAGTTTGTGAGTGTACTGATTAACTGTATTTCTATGTAGTGCAGTCTGGACAGATCCATGCATCACACTGCAGACTGTGTGTGTATAACAAACATATTCCTCCAGAGGTCAGGTTGCACACGCTAGACTGCTGTGTTTCTCAGGCAGTACAGATAAAATACAGATTCACAATGCAGTTTTCATATTTTTTCAAGCCAATCTGGGATCTTACACTCTGATTCACATAAAAGAAATGAGCAAAAAGTGTGTGTGTGTAGTATAACATGGGTTTTTTGGGTGTACAGTACTCTTTTTTCCGTGTATATGTTTGTTGTCTCAGGTTTCTGTTATATGTGTGTGTGTGTGTTTACCTGTAGTGCCGCGTGTCTCTCAGGGCTCTGTTGCTGGGGATGCGTTCGCTCTCTCTCTGGTTGAAGGCATACAGGGTGTACGGGTCGTCACCGGGCTTCCAGCGTCGGGCGTTCAGGTAACTCCTCTCATCGAAACCCTCCAACATGTCCTCCCACTCCGCATCGGAAATCTGTCAACCGATCAGTCGGTGAATGTTATGATTAGTTAATCAGTTAATGCCTACAAAAGGTCTAAAAATAGTGAAAAATAACCATCACAATTTCCCAAAAGTTCCTTAATTTGCTTGTTTTGTCCAACCAACAGTCTGAAACCCAAAGAGATTTAATCTACAATGCACAGTAAGTATAAATAACTGTTGTCTCTCTTACCATGCCTCTATTTTTTTTAACCTGACTGAACGAACCGCACAAGAATCCCAATGTGCATGTACCTTGTGTCTGTGCCAACATCAATAAAGTTTCTTTAGAAATATCTGGTATTTTTGCTTAATTATTCAATGATTTTTTCTCTCCACTGCAGTTGATAGATTAAAAAAAAGCTGTCCAAGTAGATCAGCTAGTACGTTGAGCAACCACAGCAGTCTTGGTCCCAATCCAGGACTTTTATTTGCAGGTAATTACTCATTTTCAAAAAGGGGCAATACACACCGGGGATACATCAAAACACCCACACCCACTGTCTTCTGTGTGAGCTGACGCACATCATCATCATGAGTTCATGCACATCAGTGCTTCAGGACTTGTTTCTCGGCGTTGACGTGTGTGGAATCTGCTGAGATGCAGTTTTATCATATTGTTACATCTTCTCTGTGTGTTTGCTGTCAACCAGTAGGTGATTCTTTTTTGCAAAATTCATATAAAGACAATCATTTTCTGTTTCTTCTTATCTTTTTGTCAATAAATCTGTGAAACGACCTCGCTGTTGTGGGTCCAATTTATCAGTCAGTCGATCAAATCAATCAGTAAACGAGTGTATCCATCAATCGTCGACCTTGACGACATGCAGCAGACAGTTAGCTTGTGTGATGTCTCAGAGCAGTGAGGATGTTTTCTTGGTTTGAAGCGACCAGCGTCAGGTTTTGTTGTCTGACATTTTCTTTGCATCAGTCATCAGACTGGATGACAAGTAAATGTGTGATTTAGTCATAAATGTCACATTGTGAGTCTTGGACTGTAACATGTGATTATCCACTGAAGACGTGTTGAATGTGTGTGTGTGTGTGTGTGTGTTCTGCTGTCCATGACAAGTGGCTTTTTAAAAGCATCTGGAAAGCTTTTGGAGGTCATTTCACTTAAAAGAAGATTCGGAGAGGTTTTAACTTCCTGCTCTTTGATATTTAACAAGATGAATGTTGGACTTCATCCTCTTTGTTCGCTGCTTGTTTTGTGACTAAACGTCGTTTCTCTCAGCAGCTTTTGTTGCACTGATCCGTGCTTCGACGACGGTTTGTGATTTAAAATCCCAATCCTGAATTCAAATTTAAATCCGGTCTGTAAATCTGAGCCAAATTCACACGTACATAACTGAACAGCTGATCCTAATTCAAAATACAGGCCTGTATTCATGATCTAATTTAGAAAGCTTTAGAGAACATTGATGTTGTCCTTGTCAGTCAGTTTGGGAGTGATTGCTGCTGACACTGTGGAGACCAGTCCATTCATTAATCAAAGAATCCATCAATTAATCATTTGATCAGTTTTCCAACACAGTTATCAGTTTGGTTGTGACGCTGCAGTCCAGTCTGATGGTGCAGTCGTGTATAAAACACCAGACACCATAATGCCAGTTACATATACTTCACTTAACCATCGAGTCTTTTTCAAAGTACGAGGCCGTTTTCACACCCGTAGTTTGGTTCATTTGGTTCGGACCGAAGGAAAAAATGCTAGATGACACATTTTAGATGTGGTCTATTTTGTATCTTTCTGATGTATCAGTGGAAAATATTCACACACTCAAGCTTAGAAAATCTCTTCCTTGACAGTTCCCATAATCAGCAGATGGATTCAGCAGCAGTTTAGCTTTTGAATCCACATTAAAATCATCACATACTATCACACAGTTTCTTTCATTCTTAGGCGAGGAGGTGAGTGTTTCTCCAGACTTTCACCTCCCAAATGGAGGTTAGCAAGACCTCCTGAGAGACCATAGCTGACAAGATAACTCCACATTAAACACATCTTATCTGTCATAAATCTGACGTGTGTTCCTTAGTTGACTTAACGTTGGTATACCTCCTCCAGTCAAGTTTAATTCATGTGAATTAAGTTGTCTAATCAGCATGTAAACCAGATGATGTAACTGTACGATATAAGACGACTGAATTAACAGATTATGTAGTATGGGTTGGTTCATCACAGACATGCTCGTGACGTGAAATGCTTTATCCAGACCCGAAACTAAACATATACTTTGACGATGAAGTCAAGGTAACCAAATGTTCACTGTGATGGTTTTATGAGCTCAGAGAGGTTCATTGTCTTTCCATTTTCAATAAATGGGATTTAATATTGCTGTCTGGAAGGTAGGAAATCAACCTTGAAACTTGTGGTTTGCTTTAGAAAACAGGTACCAATTATGTCCAACATGCAATTTGTAGTTAATGAGCTAAAACATGCAAAAGCAGCAGTATGACACTTTAAAATACTCAGAGGCCAAATTCTCAGTCCCAGTCCTTCATGGTTTTATTATGCACAAGTACCAAAAAGATTCTGTTTCCAGCATTGCACTGAAGAAACCTCCACTTCTCCAGAAAATATAATAAAATAAAATAAAATATAAAAATGTTAATGTAGCACATAAATCCTTCTCAGCTCATAACAGCTGGTGGAGAAAAACACAAGGTGGCGACGACTTAAAAAAAAAAAAAAAAAAAAAGCTACAGCTGCACTTTCTGTCTGTGGGAGCTCTCCTGTGAGTGTGTGCTTTAAAAAGAGAGAGAGTGTATATCATTTATGAGACGGTACAGATGCCTGTTTGCATGCAGGAAGGAGTGTGTGTGTGTGTGTGTGTGTGTGTTGTTTGAGAGACCGAGGGAGTAAATGTGTTAGGTGTGTGTGTGTATCATTTATGAGTGTGTGTGTGTGCTTCAAGGGTGTCGTTTGTGAGGCTGAGGAGGAGTGTGTGTTTCTGTAATGCGTAAGAAAAAGAGAGAGGATGCTTCTTTGAGGGCGGGAGATATAAAGAATGCACATTATCATCCTCTCTTCCCCCCCCGCCTGCCCCCCCTCCTCCTCCTCTCTATCATAAACATAACACAGAAGCTTCAGCAAAAACCCTGGAGGCCATATTTCTCCACAACGACCACACACACTGGCACATAGTGGAGATGAATGGACACACACACACACACACACACACACACACGCAGGGTCACAGTGTTGATGTGTGTGTGTGTGTGTTGCAGAACAACATTTACGGTGAAGCGGCAGCCCGGATGGAGGGATGCGGGAAAACGACTGACACTCCCCCTCATCTTCTCCTTCTCTTGTCCTCCTTCTTCTTCTTCTTCTCTCCTCATTATTCAGCCATACGACTTGCTGATGCGACACATTGTCTAAATGGGGCCATTAGAGGGCTGGGAGTCAGACTCTGTGTGTGTGTGTGTGTGTGTGTGTGTTGCTAGTTCTTCCTCTGGTGGCTGTAACAACGAAGCATGAATAACAGGAAGGAGGGAGGGAGAGGAAAAGAATGAGATACAGAACTGAGGAAAAGATGACAGAAAAAGTGACCAAAGCGAAGGAGAGAGAGGATGGAGGAAATATAGATGGAGAGAAGAGGGAAAAGAGAGAGAAAGAGACAGAAACGGGACCGAGAGAAGGAGAGGAAGTAAAGTCGAGAGAGAGGAAAGGACGGAAGGAGATAGGAAGATAGAGGAATGAAGGGAGAAAAAGAGACAATGAATAGGAGAGATGAAGAGGGAGGAATGAAGAGGTGAAGTAAAGGAAACAGAGGAGAGGAGTATAAGACAGGTAAGAAGATGGAGAAGATAATAAAGAGAGATAAGAAACAGAGAAGCGATAAAGTGGACAGAAAGATGGAAGAAGAACAAGAAAGAAAGGAAAAAAGAAAAGGAGGAGAAAAAAGATGTCATACATTTATTGTATAATTATGTTTCTCTGCCACTGCTCAGCATTAATGCAGGCAGTTTATCTGTGAAGCTGTCAGACAAAGGAGAAGAAGAGGAGGAGGAGGAGGAGGAGGAAGGTGGTGGGTAGAAAAGAAAGTTAAAGGAGGGAGGGAAAGAAAGGGATGAAAGAACCAAAGGGAAGAATAGAGAAATAATGAGAGATACTGAAGAGAAAGGAGAGAATAAAAAATGCTGCAGGTAAATGAAAAATGAGTTTGAAAAATTAAAAAGGGAACAAGGGATGAGGAGGACAGGAAAGACGGGGGACGACGGGGAGCGAGGCACAAAGAGGAAATAAGAGGAAAAATGATGAAGAACTAAGCAAAAAAAAAGTAGGAGGAAGAAATAGTGATAAAAGCGTTATTTATTGAGGAAGAAGAAGAAAGTAGAGAAGAGAAATGAGAGAGGAAACAAGACGAAGGGAGGAGAAGGAAAGCAGAGAGATAAGGAGGAGAAAAGTGGGTATAAAGAGTAATAAAAAAAAAACGGAGGAGGAGAGGGATGGACATAGATGACGAAGAGGAGAAGAGAAGAGAGGAAGAAACAAGAGAGGAGAGGAAGAAAAAGAGAGGACAAGAGGAACAGAAAGAGGAGACAAGATGAGAGAAAAAGCGAGACAACAAGGGCGGGGTGCGATTAAGGTTGTCTGAGATTAACACACACACACACACACACACACACACACACACGAACACACACACACACGAACACACACACACCTGCGGCCTTCTTCTTCTCTGTACGATTTGTTTGCGTCTCGTCTCGCTATAGGAGCTCAGGAGAGGCTGCGTTCAAGGTCCTCTGGATTCTATCCTATTTACAAGACACACACGCACACACACACACACACACACACACACACACACAGACACTGACACACACACACACACACACACACACACTGACACACATACACACGCAGAGCTTGTCTTCCTAATGCACTGTGGCATCCTCTCAATGCCTCTCACGGCCGCTTACATGAATACAGACATTCAATTAACGAACCTGAAGCACACCAACCGCCGGACAAACAATATGTGTGTATATGTTTCTGTGTGCGCGTGTGTGTGCGTGTGTGTGTGTGTGTTGAACCAAGCCACCAAGGATCCTATTAATTCATCCAGACGAGACAGACTGATACATTTAGAATCATAATGAGAAAGCTGAAGCACACACACACACACACACACACACACACACACACACACACACACACACACACACACACACACACACACACACACTCGGCCCTTGAATGTCACGGCCGTTGCATACTTCTTGACAGCTCACGTTGGAGAAAGACAGCGGAGGTAAAGACGGAGGGAGGAGGGGGGGGGGGGAGAAATGAAGGACATGATTCAGAACAGACTGTATTAAAACCTACAGGTGTCGTAACAGAAAGGTTGTCGGTTTGAATCCCTTCCACCGGTCAGACATGTGTAAGAGGAGACAGTACATAACCAACTGCTTTTATTACTGATTAGTTTAGTGTACTAGAGGTATTAGTCATTGTACTGCAAGTATCCAACAACATGAATGTTCCACGATTGTAACTGATGACATGGAAGCAGCTATGCTAATAAAATGTGATCTTTTGTTATGATCAATACACTTCCTGTAGCTACAGAGGTGTTCAGACCAAATGTGAAGCACATGTTTTTAAATTCTGTGGAGGGGAAATGGATGTTAATTCTCTCTGTGAATTGAGGCGACAACAAATGTTTCAACTGGAATAAAATAATGTGAATTTATGGACTTTATGACTCCACTTTAGAGCAACAACTATCTCCATTAATCTATTCATCTTTAACAAATTATTTTCACTATGAATCAATTCACAGTTTGGTCTATAAAATGTGAGAAAACACATTTGTTCAACCAACAGTCTGAAATCAAAAGTAATCAGTTTATAATCATACAAGACAAAGAAAATTAGACATTTTTTTTATAGTTAAAAACTGTCAGACATCAAGTTTCCACATCACACTTTAGCGAGTTGCCTCCTGGACCGGGATTGGCTCCAAACTAGTTGTGATGTCACAACTGAGAGTTAAAGTGAGCAAAGAGAAAAGTTCACATTTTTGAGTGGAGGAGGACTTTAACAATTTTGCCGAAGCTTCAGTTATATATTTATCTACATGTGTTTATTGTTTGGACCTCGTGTGTGTGTGTGTGTGTGTGTGTGTGTGTGTGTGTGTGTGTGTGTGTGTGTGTGTGTGTGTGTGTGTGTGTGTGACAGACAGAGGTAGAGGGGCAGAGAGTTGGTTACAGAATAGATTTTAGATTCTCTATCCGGCACAACATGACAAAGAAAATGGAAGACGGAGTGTGAGAATAGAGTGTAGCCTCAGAAAAACAGACATTACAAATCAAGTTTTCAATTTCCTGCCACTGTTATTTCTGATAAACCACATACTACTAAGCTCTCTCTATCGCTCTCTCCCGCACGGTCTCTTAACCTTAGTATGTGCCCCAGTCAGATGATGAATTACCCATTATATCCAAGGTATAAATCATGTATGGAGTGTGTGTGTGTGTGTGTGTGTGTGTGAGAGTGTGTGTCCTCTTTATTATCCCCTGTTCATGTGCACCTTCTATGAACAATGACTCTTCTCTCTGTCTCACGTACACATAAACACACATGTCAACCCCTCTATTACGTTGTGATGTATCACCCGTGTAACAACTGTAACAGAGTGGCAAAATACGTGTGATATCTCCATGATTTTATATTTCTTAAATTATCTTATTTGCTTTTTTTCAAAGGCGATCTAAACCCTGAGAGCTGGCACTTATCGGTGAAATTATTATACAGCTGAGAGAAATATCATCCTTCATCTGCTGTAATTTCAAAGTCATATCAGGGATTATTATTTGTCCCCTCTTTTGGGTTTTATATGTGCTTCAATGGTTTTTAGTTTTCCTCTTTTCCTTTTATTTATGTTCTGTACTCGTCCTCCTTCAGTGATTGTGCTGCCATTTTGGGCTAAAAATAGAGAGTACACGCTGACTGAATAATGGTAAAAGAAAATAAAAACAAATTAATTAAGCTAAAGTCCTCTGCTGCAGTTGTATTTACTGGAGTTCTGACAATAGTACAAACATTAAAAGATTCATTCTCAATTGTGGATAGGGCGTATGAAGCACAGGCTGGCAGTGAAATCCTAAGAGGGGAACCTATTATGCTCATCTCCAGCTCTATATTTTTTATTTTTGGACTCCACTGGAGCAGCTTTGCATGATTCACAGTTCAAACAACTCTTTATTTATCTCATACAGGCCCTTTATGCAGCCACTCAGTTCAGCCTCTGTCTCTAAGAGGCAGTTTTAGCTCCTCCTGACCGACTTCAGGAAGCCTGCTGAGGGTTGTGTTAAGTTACCGCTGATGAAAACACATTTCCTGCTTTACTGCTTCAAATTAAAAGCCTTTAAATGACTGAATAACAGGGGACTTTTATAGTGAAGAATTTACAGGAAATGAAATGTGTTCCCCACCGAATTAGCAAAGGTTCATTAGTGGCGATAAAAAACACTCGAAACAAGAACATAAGGATTTCTTTTTTATCAGATCAGTTAGAAATAATGCAGGGAGGAAGAGTACAAGCAGTAACAGCCACAGTGATGATGATGTTTGATGAAGAGCTGCAGACAATCAGCACACCTCCAACAGGTATTTTACTTTGCCCTGTTGTGTAATGGAAAAACACTCACAGCGTGCCAGCTCGACTCCAGTCATGTCTTGGCGTGGCTACTCCCAAAACAATGGAAAAAAGCCATAATGTTAGTGGATCACTGTACTGGCACGCTGCATGTGGAGCTGATGACCATATAAGGAAATCCATCATGAGTCGACATCAGCTTGAGCTGAAAGTAGAAAAAAACGCTGGAAACCGAGCGTTCAGAGCAGTCTCAATCCGGTGCTTTATGCATACAGGGTTTACTTCTACATATGTTTACCTCATAATTTGACATTTTGGCCACGTTTAATATGAACGTCTGACATTATAACATTATAAATATGACTGAAAATAAGGAAAAGCACAATAGGTTTCCTGTAATTAAAAAAAACATGACAAAAGAGAGAGAAGGAAAATGCATTTAGAAGACAGAAGGAAATAGGGGGTTGGTTGTTAAAAAAGCAGATGTATCTGCAGGATTCTCTAAATGACTCACAGCAAGACAGACCTCATTTACATAGACGCTTTCCTAATCCTGTTATCTCAAGTTTGCCAATTAGTTTTTGTGCCACAATGAGGTATCAAACTTTGTTATCTTCAGGTCATAACTAACCATCTTGTTATCCCATGAAACTGAGAACTGTTATGTAAAGATCTTGATTTCAGATCTTGAAGATTGACTTCAGAGAGGCTCGGGGGTGACGTCGCTCTTTTTTTAGTCCGGTTCATTGAAGAGAAACCGAAGCGGTGGAGACACAGTCAGATGAAAAGATTGATCAATGCCTCGCATTCTGCTTTAATCAGGGTGGAACAGGCTGAAGCATGTTTCTATTATAGATAAAATTCAAAGTTCACTTGAACTGATGGCTTTTATATTTTGCTTTCTTGAGATAACAAGATGATTAAACCTTGATCTTGGGGGAAAATGGTGTTTGATATCTTTTGGTAACGATAATTAATTTGTGAGAATGTATGCAAATACGTGGAAGAGAGAGACAGCAACTATAGACGTCTGGAAAGTTCCCAAATCTACACAAACTGAGCTTTTATGCCTCAAAATGCTGTTTTGAAGAAATAAATATGGTTTGTTTTGTTTTTCAGTTGTTTTTTACTCAGACCATACAGCAAACCAGACTCTGCATTTACACATTACGTAAACTGTTCTCCACACCTCACACTGACATGTTCTTGCAAGCCTTCATTTTCAACCTGCATGTTAAATATGGAGAGAGATATTTTCTTTTTGTTCTGTTTTCCTGCTGTTGCTCCGTCCTCACAAAATGTCTTGATCCGAGTTAAACGGATCAACGAGATGACTGTGTGTGTGTTTTTTAGAAAATTGTCTGTTTTGCTCTATAAACAGAAGCTTCCTCAGTTACTTACGCTCAACAAGAAGAACATAAATATATTGTTTCCACAAAGTCCCCATTAAAGGATTATTATCCATTACAACACTGAGTAGAGTCATAAGAACTCAGACTGGCCGAATGTCTTGAATGCATTTCTTTTTATATCTGCAAAGCTTATTTAAAAAATATATATATTTTGACACATTTCATATCTAACAGTCTTATTCTTCCTTGACGTTTTCTGGTTCATTGCTAAATTTATTAGTGTATTATTGTCACCAATTAGTAGAGTAGTGTGAAGCTGTGAGCAGCTCGTTAAAACGTTGCTTTAAAGCTTCTTTATTGGTCAAAAACTCCACACCTGTCCATATCTGAGTGGCTTTTAGTACGAGACTGGACATCTTTTAAAAATATCTGTTCTGAATGTGTGCTTGAACACGTCGTTGCTCATCTGAGATTAAAGAAAGGAAGCCATGGTGACATCAGCTACATGGAGGTCAGTTATTTTCCTTCATTTACTCATCTTCACCTTTTTTCCTCTCAATTTTCTTCTCCCTCTCCCGTTTACTGTCCTCTCGTTTCCAGTCCCCCCTTCTCCCCTCCTGATGTGCACCTCATCATCACTTCTTCTTCTCCTCTGTTATTCTACACCGCCTGACTCCTCTCTTCTTCTCTCCTTCCCCTTCATTTATTTTTACCTCCTCATCCTCTCCTTCCTTCCTCTCTCCTGTCCTCTCTCCTCCTGTGTGAAGTGGTTGCTGTTTGTTTGAAGTCAGGGCTTATTGAGCTCAGGTCTGGAGAGAGCACTGCTACGTCAATACTACACACACACACACACACACACACACACACACGCACACACACACACACACACACACACACACACACGCACGCACACACACGCACGCACACACGCACACACACACAGAGAGAAACACAAACACACCTCGAGACAAACACCTTCTCTTCTTTCCCTCTCTCTCTCTCTCTCTCTTTTCCCTTCAACACTGTCTCACACACACACACACACACACACACACACACACTGCTCAGTCATCAATTAAGGCCGTGTATAGATCTCTCCTTGCAGCAGCGGTGCTTGTTTGGTTTCTACATTGTTTTCTGTTCCAGCTCATACATCTCTGTCTATGACCCCAACACACACACACACACACACACACACACACACACACACACACACACACACACACACACACACACACACACACACACACACACCGATACACACTGGATCTTTTCCAGGAACCTTTTCAGATACTCAGGAACTTTGTATTTTCAACACAGGAACTGAGATCTAATTGTCGTTTTTTTGGGGCCTGAAAAACAAGGATCATCGTTACTTCACTGCGTCCACCTCTTCACCTCTTCACCTCTTCACCATCATCAGTTCAAACGTCACACAGTTGCACAAAAGTAGAAAGTAAGAATAAGATGAATCTGTGTTGTTCATCTCAAACCAATTTGTAACTGTTTTTTTATCTGATATCGAGTATTCTTGAGAAGCTGCACAAACAGAGGGATGATTTTCAATGTGGAGCTGAGACGATTAGTCAATCGATCAATTCTTCAAGCAAAAATGCAGAACATCACCGAGCTTCCAATTTCTAAATTGTGATGCTTTTCTTTGTGTTATGTGATAGTTGTTACAGTGTGACTGGAACCCAGCAGATTCCCCAGTGTTTCTTATGTTTCCAGTGCTCCTCCGTCTGTCTGTCTCTGTGTGTGTTGGTGTGTGTGTGTGTTGGTGTGTGTGTGTGTTGGCGTGTGTGTTGGCTTCACGTGCACATCATCTCCCTTAACCTACATACCTGCCATCCATCATCTCACGTCCCTCTCCAGTATATCAACCCCAGCTCTTCACCCGCTCTTCTCCAGACTGTTGTTTCAACCTCAGTACACGTTTCCAGGCCAATTTAGTAGTGGGTGAAATCCTCGTGTCGAGCTATCTACTGAATGCTAACCTGTTTTTCTTGTGTCACATGATCATCTCACTCCTGCCTGCCTGCCTGCCTGCCTGCCAGCTACGCTTCCCCTCATTCCCCGCTCACACCACACACCTCCATCCCCCCCCTTTCTCCACCTGCAGCCACCTGCTCCCTCTCCAACATCATCACTCTGAGACCAGAACTCTCCTACAATAAACCGCTCTGTCCTCCTGTGTTTGGGTCCCTCCTGAGTATTTAACAGTAGTAAGTAGTCGGGACTGTTGATCGGACAAAACAAGCAAATGAACGACATCATCTTCAGCTTTAAGAAATCGTGATTGTCAAAATAATCAGCTAATCTAACAACAAATTGATCAATATTGGAAATAACTGTCAGTTGCAGCCTTATTTCAATGTCAGTCTTTCTACCTCTGCACGTCTCCTTTCCATCATGAACTCAAACTTCACACGAGAGAAACTTGGACTATTATTGGTTGAATTTTGGCATCAATTAGGATCATATTAGGATCTATAATAATGCCTAATCCCTGCCTCTGCTTGTTCAATGATGACTCTTCTCTATCTCTCAGTTTAAATCAATGCTGGCAGGCCTTACTGCTACAGAAAAGACCATACCGACGCTATGGTTTTAATCCCAGTCCTTCCTTTGATTCGACGCTGGTTGGCATCCGTTAAGCGAGGCACCGAATCCGCACCGGCTGCAGGTTGTGCAGCTCGGTGGCCGAGTCCAAACTCTGACCTGTGACCGCCCCGCGGAGGCGACGGAGCAGAGACGAGGCGAGAGTTTTCCCCCCGCGGGGATCAAGAGAGGAGGATCACATTGCATATTCATGGTACAGCAAAGAGCCGGGGATGAAAGCATCCACCATAAAGCATACGGACAAAGAGAGAGGAAGAGTGAGAGAGGTAGAGAGAGAGGAAGAATACGTTTGTAGGTGTTTACATCTAAAAATTCTCCTTGAATTTAAAGTATTTTTTTTTTCTTCCTTCGCAGCCTCTGCAAGGCTTTCTGTCTCCGTTCAACTGAGCTCAAAAGTGCAGAGAAAAAACAAGTGAGGCCATTCATGTGTGTGTGTGTGTGTATATATGTGTTTTTGCATGCATATGTATGAGGTGACAGATGGGATGTAATTTAAACGTTACCTTGTACAGATGCACAATTTACCCTTCACACACACACACACACAAACACACACACACACACACACACGAACACACGAGATGCTTCAGCTTAAAACCTGATGCAAGAATACAAACTGAAATACTATCATACACACTAGAAAATACTACACCGCACAACTACAGTCATACATTCTACTGATGTACTGTCAATAGTCACAAACTAGAAAAATACTATTATTAATATGACTATAACAGACATCCAGGTATTCTCAGCTGTGTTTTACTGCAGTATGTCATCATCAATACTGCTGCTTTCATCTGTTACAGAACTACAACCTCTTCCTCTTTGTTGTGAAGGAGACACAATAGCTTTCACCTGAAGATCCTGTTTACCTAAAAGATAAATATAAAACAGCTGATTGCTGGGAGGTTTCCCTGTTAAAAGCTGGAAAAAATACTCAATGATTGAAAAATAACAGTCGCAAGAGGAACTTTTAGAGGTCAGGTTAGAGCTTATCTGGATTCCTTAAGTCATTTGTCTTTTATTGTTGTGTATTTCTGGCATTTTAATATGAATGAATATGAGTTTTAAAGTCCTCCGCTTGTTCCTACAGTTGGATGTTTGAGCTTCATGATGACTGATGACTGAGAGGCTGTTTGGAGCCGATCGTGGTCCAGTATTCATCTTACACAAGTGTGATGTGGAAACTTGAAACACTGAGACTCTACAGTGAAGGAGGAGACATCTGGTGTCCAGCAGTTAAACTTGTGAAATGAAGAATATTTGCATATTTATAGATTCTGCATTTTTCAATCAGGGAGAAGAAGATGTCGTTTTAAGGGTTTTAAAGCGGTAATTTTTGTGGAGAAAAACCAAATCAGACACATATTATTGTTCCAAGCAGAGTATTTTTTTTTTTTTTACATGACTTAATACATTTTCTGGAGGGGATCTTTAAAAACGATTCACATGTTTCTGCATGTTATCCAGTGGATTCAGCGTGTTCTGTAGGTCTGTTAATGAATCAGAAAGAAAACTGGAGGAGGAAGAAACATGCAAACTGTGGAGTCAATCAGCCTCCACATTATAGATTATTATATATGCATGAAGTTAAGAAGCAGTCGTGGTTAAAACATACAAATGGCTGCGACTATGGACATGAACCCTGATGTTACACACAACCGCAGCTACAGTAAACCAACATCACGCTGCTGCTGAATGTATAGAATGTCTTACATTGTTTCTGGATGCTTTATGTTGATCAGTCATGCACTGAAAACCAGGACGTTTCCTTCCTCTTCTACAAAATAACACCGCATCAACAATTCAGGTGCGGTTACTGCCGCCATATATATTACTGCTCGCTCGCCCTCCCTCTCTCTCTCTCTCTCTCTCTCTTTCTAATCCATACATATATCCCAGTGGACAGCAGTCTGGGAAACTGTTTATCCAATCACAGCTGCTCAAAATTCCTCACCTTCTCCCACAAAACCTACCTTCACTGGTGAATATAAATGCCTAGGACTGTGTGTGTGTGTGTGTGTGTGTGTGTGTGTGTGTGTGTGTGTTGTGGTGGGAGATGCTTAGTAAACACTGCAGAGCAAGCAGTCTGGAAGCAGAGCAATAATTCACCCTGTGTAAAAGCCATGAATAAAAACAAACTTAAGAGAAGCGACAAAATACAAAATGTGCTTCTTCTTTTCTCTCTCTCTCCCTCGTTCTTACTCTCTCTCTCACACACACACACACACACACACACACACACACACACAAACCCTCTCACCCTCGCTTTCACCTTTCTTTTACATCTCTCAAAGAAAATATATATTTTTGGTATTTCAACACAGGTAACTAACTGAAATTAAATAAATATGATATTGAAACAGCAGTGACACTCTCTCTCTCTCTCTCTCTCTCTCTCACACACACACACACACACACACACACACACATAAACACACTGTAAATTTAACAAAAATCGAACAGCAGAAGTAATAAAAACTAATAACAGCAGAGAAACCTGCCCTCTCTGTGAAAACACACTCACACACACACTCAAGGACACAACCGCACACTACTACACTAACAACAACACACACACACACACACACACAAATCTAGATTCATTATTAAAAGTCTTGACGGCAGCCGTGTGTGTGTGTGTGTGTGTTTTAGAGGTGTGTGTGTGTGTGAAGTTTAGAGCTTACAATCTAATTCCTTCTTTTATTGGCCCGCAGCAGCAGGGCCGGTCGGGGAATACAGAATAATGTGTGTGTGTGTGTGTGTGTGTGTGTGTGTGTGTGTGTGTGTTACAGAGGAAGAATAAAAGATTTGAGTTTTCAGACGGGGGGGGAGTCGAGCAGGAGGAGGAAGAGGAGAAGGTGTAGGAGGAAGAGGAAGATAGAGGAGTGCTCGTTTAAATCCTCCTGGTAATATTGCTTTCTTCACTCTCTTGGCGAGGAGATTAACTGCTAATGGAGAAGCAATATCTGCTATTAGCTTCAACAACAACAACAACAACAACAACAACACAGCGGCGACGATGACGACTACAATGACAACATGACATACAGACACACACACTCTGCTTTCTAGGCATCGTAGCTGACGGTTTGAACAAAAAGTCAGCTCAAGAAGTGCAGCGGTGGAATTAGACTAAGTGTTGTAGACTTCAGTGTAGTTTATTATTTATTCAGTTAAGCTGCTCATTCATCCAGATACATGAATGACATGAACCTCTGCAGACTCTCAGACTCATGACTTCATTTGGAGTTGACTCCCTGAAGACTTGACGTGAGACTTTAAAAAAAAGAAAAAGATTCAAGTCTTGAGTTTTGAGGGCATAAGTGAGTTCACACTGAGAAGTAGCCTATGGGAAATGCAGTGCACTGTGAGTACCCGGATGGTGCACTCAAAACGGTCAAAAAGTTGAGTGTGGAACTATGGACGCTTCTCCTCTTCGATGGTCGCCATCTTGGGTACGCAGCAGAAGGGGAGGGACCGATTTTCAAACTGGAAATGGCAGCAGAGGATGTTGTAACTACGGTGAACATCACCGCATTATACAAATGTAAGTTATACATGTGTATTTTATCACTAAGCACCACTATACTGTTGTCAGATATAAGCCATCAGTATGTTTATTGGGTTAATGTAGCAGTCTGTAATGATTTGGTAGCACAAATGCTAACGCTAGCTAATGCTAATTTGCTTGTGCACAACAGCCATGTTTGATTTGAGACAACACTACCCTGTTGAAATTTGCAACTATTTAAGTAAGTACATAGTGTACACAGTGTACTACACGGAAGTGTACTAACATTAGTATGTGATTTGAGACATACTGCTGGTAAAATACCAGAACAATAAAGATGAATACAGTAAGTCAGTGACTGCCAGGCAGACTCTGATTATTAATTATTTTAAGTTTTGAAAGGAAAACGCTCAAAGGTCGTATAAATGTCACCTCATCATCTTGAGTGAGGTCAAAGACTGAATGAATTAAAATGTCTAGATGTTAACACATCATGGGTTTAGGGCTGTAGTCTACTGGTTGACTGGTCGATTAATTGGTCGATATGCTCTCATCCTAAAAAAAGTGCTACACCAGTAGCCTTCCAGGATTAATCCGTTATTTCCTGCAGCAGGGGGACAGACCACGTGTTCAAAACACCCCCGTTGTTTTCAGAACTTTGAACTCGCCCAACCTAATGGAGACTGCTGGGTCTAACTGTACTCAACGTTTACTGAATCAGCCTTTCTCTTGATAATGATGATAACGAGAACCCCTGCCAGGCCCAAAAATACTTTTTAATGCCAAAAATAACAACAAATATCCATCCATTCGGAAGCGACTAATCGATTAGTTGAAGATTATGTACAATTTCAGTCGACCAAGATTTTCTTTGGTTGACTACAGCCCTACTAGGGTTGGGTATCACATGTAAATACAAACCTGGGTCATATTTTCATGGTTTTAGTCATCATATCTATCAGTGATGTCACAGTTTCCCTACATCTCAGCGAGGAAGTTTTAGAGTTCTCATAACCAGAGTAGGAATGATGGTTAAAACATATCTGCCTGACATCAAAGCTGTTGACATATTGGACAGAAAGTATTTTATTGGGTTCATCTTTTTGCATATTTATGCAGCCTGGAGGTAGATCCAGAACGTCTGGGACTGACAAACAAAGTAATATAACAACTGATAAAACAAACCTAAAGGCTGCATCTTCATAACTGAGTGAATCATGAAGGATTGTCCTCTGCTAAGTGACTTGATATTTCAACTCCAGACTACAACTCATACAGCTGTATAGGAGTATTGATACTAGTGCATAGTAACACAGAGGCAGTGACACATTGAGCACAAATGACTGGCTGCAGTGAAAACAGGTTGTACTCTTTCTGCTTTAAACTAGTTCACTGCTCTGTGTGTGTGTGTTTGTGTGTGTGTGTGTCATATGCTACTTTCAGACTTTTAAAACCAGTTAATTGAGGACGGTTTGTCTAATTGGGGACATTGTTTTTGTCCCCAATTGGAAAAAGCAGATTTCTGGGTTAGTGGTTATGGTTAGGCAAGTAGTGATTATGGTTAAAGTCTCCAGGAAATGAATGTAAGTCTATGTAATGTCCCCAAATGTGACCATGATCCGATGTTTCTCTTTTCTTTTCTCTTCTTTCTCATCTTTTATCATTTTCTTTCTTTTCTCTTTTCCATTCTCATCTTGCATCACACTCCTTTGTGCTGCCTCTATCCTTTATCTTCTTTTCTATTCTCTCTCTCAATCCCATATTCACTTTCTCTCTCTCTACCTTTCTATCAGTCTGTCCTCCTTTTCTCTCACTGCTGTTGTCTGTTTTCCTTCCTTTCTTTGGCTCTCCTCTTCTGTTTCCTTTCTTTGTGCTCTTTCTTTTTTCTCATCTTTCAGTTTTTGACTTCTCTCTTTGGTTCACCCTTTCTTCCTCTCTCTCTCTCTCTCTGTTATCTTTCTCCCCCACTCCCTTTATCCTCATTTTACCCTCCGCTCTCTATAAACTAGATTGATGGCTCAATCCTACGTGCATCAAGGTGAGACTTACAATTTTCACACCAGCTCACACACACTCATACACAAACGGCCCTATTCACACACACTCACTCCCTTTACCACCAACTTACTGGTAGAAATGAGGTTTAAAGCAGGATATCAGAGGAGATGTTTACATGCAACAGGTCAATAATCAGTTATCAGTTCACGGTCTTGACCTGCTCTATGAGAAAAGTGCTCTTAGATGACTTTTGTTATGATTTGGTGCTATATAAATAAAACTGAATTGAAAATTGAATTATCTTCCCTCCAAACTCTGATGTGTAATTATATTATTCACACTGTGGCCACTGAGAATACTTGTTTCTGATTGACTGGTAGGAGCGCGTTCAGATCCTCAGGACTACGACTGTAAAGATTAACCGATACAAATCAGCAAACTGACACAAAGGTCAGAGGTTCGGCTACACCGGCTCGATACAGAACCACAGATCCGACCCAAATTCTGCATTAAAAATCAGAAAGTCGATACGGCTGTCAACAAAAACTGTTTTGCGAGTAACTCTGTCTCTCTGTGCATTCATGTGGCTCGACCGTGTACCTCTCCTTCTAGCTCAAACCTAACGACCTCACTGCTTGTCTAAGAAAGCAACACGTGCAGACAGTAAAGTTCCCAAGAGGAGCAATCAACACGAAGCAATTAGAGCTTAGCAGCTACTTCCAACTGGTCCCAACTCCTCGTGCCTACTGAGGCCATGTGGTGTTTTATTCACACCGTTAATGAAAATACTAAATTCAGAGAGATACCCAGTCGGCAGCATCCTCCTCGCAGACATCATTTCCTGTCATATTAATCAAATATTGAGGAAATAATTGGCTGAATTAAATTGTAGCTTTGAATTGCTCCATATCGTACATATGGTTACAAATGTATCTTTTTTTTTTTTTATCAGAGTGTGGAGGAACAGATACACATCCTTACTCAGGACACCTCGAGCATCGCTCCATTCAACAGTTTAACTACCGTTCTAAATCTGTGAGCAAGGTGTATTAAATTGCAGGTTACCATAGCAACAGTACTTCTGCTCCACATTAGGTCGCTAGTAGACTTGTCATTGGTGAATGTCAAGCATTTTTTTTTCTGATCAGACACATTCGTGGTGAAGGTCTGGATGAGTTTAGAACACTAAAATAAAAAAAATAAAAAAGTTTGAAAAAAAATGTCATGGTCAAGAGACCGGCGTTGACCTCCTCCTTGGGAGTTAGAATATCACGCTTCTTCACACGACTGTAATTAGAGAGGACAGTCATTATTCACACAATCCAAAGAGGTCACCTGTCAGGAAGATGTAAACACAGGGTTTTTTTTAATGTGCTGCATTTTTACTGATGAGAAGGGTCTCAATCGGGCGCAGCTTCTCATTTTTTGCCTGCGTAAGTGGCCGACAGATTTGGAAGACTTCTCCTAAATGCCTGAACTCGATTATTAAACAGTTTGTTTTGAAAATCTGGCCACTGTGGAAAGCCGACCCTCACACACACACACGCACACTGTAGTGTAAAAAAAGCATGTGTTGTGAGTGAGTGCATGTCTTGTTACTGATAGTCTATATGCATTGAATGTGTGTGTATGTGTGCATGCGTGTGTGTGTGTGTGTGTGTGCATATGTAGCGCACAAATTGACACTTGTATCAATATAACATAAATGAAATACGTATATATGTGTGTAATTTAAACACATGCACAGTTATGATTTATTGACACTGTCTGGCCGAGCCTGCATGACGCCATCCTCGAAACTAGAATTATCAACTGCTTTCAGCCTTCCCATGCCTGTGTTTATGTTTATCTCTCCGTGTGTGTGTGTGTGTGTGTGTGTGTGTGTGTGTGTGTGTGTGACAGAGACATACGCACACATAATATACTTGGATAATTTTGCAGTCAAAGATGCTTGATTATGCCGCATCCTCAACTTTAAAAAATCCTACTTATGCTGATTCTTGCTGTTTTTTTTTTTTCTTCTCTGAATCGTCTGAATCATTTATAAAGGAGGAAACGGATGAAGAGGGGAAAAAAAAATGCAAAACACACTTTCTCGAGCTTTTGTGAGAAACGTGCTTCTTAATGCGGCAGCGACACGGTGATTGCAAATTGCCTGTCTGTGTATAATATCAGAGCAACTGTTCATTTAGCTGAAAGCCACAGAGGAGCAAAACATGAACTCGCTGCAGTTCATCTGTCATTTCCACATCGAGCACCTCTCCATCATCCCCCGGCGTTAACCTCTATCTACTCTACTGTCTGGTAATATTTGACCTCTGACCTCCAGAGTGTTGGCTGCTCCTGACTAGTGCTGCACTGACTACTGACAAGCCTAAAACAACGGCTGCAAATCAGTTTCGGTTAAATCCCAGAAAGCTCTACAAAGTATCATGTGACTAAAATGTGTTTACCAGGTGAACGAGTTGCCGCTTGTCACTGATCTGAACCAATTAAAGACGATGTAAATAATGGACGCCATGTACATATGTAGTTTGTTCCCTTAGCAGGTGGATGTATTCACTACACACGGTTTTACAATTATTACCAAAATAATGACACAGTTAGAGGGATAAATTCATCATTTCCCTGGTGCGTTGTTTGGCATCTTCATCAAACCTTGCTGTTGAAACAATCTGTATGCCTCTTTCACAGCCTGTTGACATGTCATAGCAGGAAAGGCACCGGTGTAATTAATGTCTGGGCATCACGGTGGCTCAGTGGTAGCACTGTTGCCTCACAGCAAGAAGGTCATGGGTTCAAACAGCGGCTGTTTGCATGTTGTTTACATGGGTGTTAGCCGGGTGCTCCAGTTTCCTTCCACCATCAAAGACATGTATGTTAGCGTTAATACTGTCAGTGCTCCTGATCATGGCTCTGGCAATAAGAACTGGAGTCCTGGGCGCTGCATTGCGGCTGCCCGTGTGTGTGTGTATGTGTGTAGGATGGGTCAAATGCAGAGGGTCTGTTTCCCCACATGGATCAATAAAGTACTGAAGAAAAAAAAAAGGTTAATCAGGGTTAGGTGCGTCTGTTACAGGGACCTGGTGTTGCTCATGCTGGCTGACAGACACCTAACTGGACAACAGAGTCATCATTAATATTATCAGTGTCTGTTCCTGCTATAACAACTCTAAATGTCTGCTGGGAAAAAGCTCTATTCACCTCTTCAAAATAATAGTTGGAGTTTTGTTTCATGCCTATGTTGAATTGCTGAGTGTAATTGAATTGCTGTGATTTTTTTATCCAACATTTTTATCAAGCATAGAGTTCTTGGTGACTTCTAGACTAAAGTCAACATTTCTTACAGTTACTTTACAATAAACTCATTATCTTTGCCTTTAGTCTAATTTCTGGCGGTGGTTTTAGATCTGTTGAGTTCCCAGTGACAGTATGAATCAGTACTATAACTCATCTCATACAGAAATTAACAAACACAAGAGGGGTTTTTAAACTAGAGTACTGAGTACTACAAGTACTACACAGATCTCACTGTGAATCTGCTGCTGGAAGCAGCAACAACAGCTGATACATGCAAAAGTTAATACCGTCCAAGAATTTAGCAAAGTCCTCCTTATTGTCCTAACAGATGAGAAAAAATGGAAACTCTTGCCTGAATAAAAGAAGATAATGATTTAACACAAAACTGAAATCTAAGGAGATGAAATATAAAAAAATAGTAAAAGGTAAATGAGAGTGAAATAAATCAATTTCCTGTTAAAAATTAAATGTTTGAATAATGTATTTTTTAATTTGTTAAGATCAATCGAATCACCATTTAGTGACATTTCTCATGTCTGGAAGCCCATAGTCCATTCAGATTTAAGCTAATATAACCTTTTTATGTGTTTTAAAAGGCTGGACTGCTGCCATTTCAACTCTGCTGCCAACACCAATTATCACAAAAAACAAACACATAACACTGTGTAAAATACAACTGTTGAATTATTGAAAGTGGTGCTGGTGATTTTGTGCATTTCTTCAAATCGATGCACTCCGGCTGGTAAAACGGCAAAGCTGGCAGGTGACTTTTGTGATTTATCAGCCGCTGTAGCTGTTGAACCACGGACTGGGTTCGTTTCCCCGGCGGTGAGAGTGTTTCACAAATGAGGCCCCCGGTGCCAGAGGCCAGTCTAGTTAGCCAACCTGTGGGCCCTGCTGTACAGAGAGCCTCATATAAAACATTATTATTATTCCCTCCCTGGGAGCTGGTTATAGCCGCTCTGAAAACTCATTTCCCTCTCCTCTTGTCCATGTGAATACCTCCTGATAGGGAGAGGGAAGGAGAAAGGAACAATAACTGCATTTCATATGATGGGGAAATGAATAATTTCAACTGCATGTGTGTGCATGCGGTGTGTCTATGTGTGTGTAAATGTGTGTAGCGTAGGGTGTTTTGTGTGCGTTTGCCTCGTGCCATTGTGGAGCGATTGGGCGTTGTGATACACAAGCCCGAGCACAGTGATTGGAGCATCGATCTTGTTTCCTCGAGAAAAGAAAGAGAGAAACTGAAAGAAAGTAAGAAATGGAAATAAGAGGTTCTGTTTGTAAAGAAAAGTTGCAATAAAGATATATGAGTTAGGAAATTGTTTACCGTTTCTAAAATGAGAAAATAAAGGAATAGATTAGAATAGAAGAGAGTTTTATTTCGCCAATTCATAACGTAACTGATGTATGATCTCTTCAAAGTCTCGTCATTCACATGTTGGAAATCACACAAGGAAGGAAATATGGAAGAAGAGATTGGACAATGTGAGAAATTTTCATTTTCACTTGTCTGTCTAACCCTAACCCTAACCCTAGTCCTAACCCTAGTCCTAACCATAACCCTAGCCCTAACCCTAACCCTAGTCCTAACCATAACCCTAGCCCTAACCCTAGTCCTAACCATAACCCTAGCCCTAACCATAACCCTAACCCTAGTCCTAACCCTCACCCTAAGAGGAACAGCACCTGTCTGTCTAACCTTAAGCCTAGTCCTAACCCTAACCCTAACCATAACCTTAGCCCTAACCATAACCATAACCATAGCCCTAGTCCTAACCCTCACCCTAAGAGGAACAGCACCTGTCTGTCTAACCCTAAGCCTAGTCCTAACCCTAACCCTAACCATAACCTTAGCCCTAACCATAACCATAACCATAGCCCTAGTCCTAACCCTCACCCTAAGAGGAACAGCACCTGTCTGTCTAATCCTAAGCCTAGTCCTAACCCTAACCATAACCCTAGTCCTAACCCAAACCATAACCCTAGTCCTAACCCTAACCCTAGTCCTAACCCTCACCCTAAGAGGAACAGCACCTGTCTGTCTAACCCTAAGCCTAGTCCTAACCCTAAGCCTAGTCCTAACCCTAACCCTAGTCCTAACCCTAACCATAACCCTAGTCCTAACCCTAAGAGGAACAGCACCTGTCTGTCTAATCCTAAGCCTAGTCCTAACCCTAACCATAACCCTAGTCCTAACCCAAACCATAACCCTAGTCCTAACCCTAACCCTAGTCCTAACCCTCACCCTAAGAGGAACAGCACCTGTCTGTCTAACCCTAAGCCTAGTCCTAACCCTAAGCCTAGTCCTAACCCTAAGCCTAGTCCTAACCCTAACCCTAACCCTAGTCCTAACCCTAACCATAACCCTAGTCCTAACCCTAACCCTAGTCCTAACCCTAAGAGGAACAGCACCTGTCTGTCTCACCCTAAGCCTAGTCCTAACCCTAACCATAACCCTAGTCCTAACCCAAACCATAACCCTAGTCCTAACCATAACCCTAGCCCTAACCATAACCCTAAGAGGAACAGCACCTGTCTGTCTAACCCTAACCCTAGTCCTAACCCAACTATAACCCTAGCCCTAACCATAACCCTAAACCTAGTCCTAACCCTAAGAGGAACAGCACCTGTCTGTCTAACCCTAACCCTAGTCCTAACCCAACTATAACCCTAGCCCTAACCATAACCCTAACCCTAGTCCTAACCCTAACCCTAAGAGGAACAGCACCTGTCTGTCTAACCCTAACCCTAGTCCTAACCCTAACCATAACCCTAGTCCTAACCCTAACCATAACCCTAGCCCTAACACTAGTCCTAACCCTAACCCAGTCCTATCCCTAACCCCAAGAGGAACAGCACCTGTCTGTCTAACCCTAACCCTAACCCTAAGAGGAACAGCACCTGTCTGTCTCTGCGACTGAGAATGTTTTCCTTTATTTAGGTTGTATGGAAAATGATATTCATATACAGTATTTGCACTGGTCTGAAGTTGTACCTGAGCCTGATTGATCCAAGCCTGAGCCCGGCAGCTACCACAATGTTTCAGCATGAAGTCAATACTTTGCAATTACAATGTAACAATTTCATTTGGCAGACACTTTTATCCACACCATGTACACATGAGATTTAATACAACACAAGCAAGAAACTAGTCAGGAGAGAATAAACGAATGAGAGCCGTAAAGCTACGTTCAGGTCTGGTAGAACATAGATGCCAGCAGGCAGTGCACAGGGTGTATAGAAGCAGATTTATATATATATATGACATGTATTTATGCCTTTTTTTCCATCCAGGTCCATCAGGTGCGGAGGTGTTTATGAAAGAGCTGGGTCTTTAGCTTTTTCTTAAAGATCTAGAGGGACTCTGCGGATTGAACAGAGTTTGGTATGCGACTTAAGGCCCTGTTTTGGTACCAGGTGCCTTTCATTGGCAGAGCGTAGTGAGCAGGAGGGAGCGTAGACCTGAATGAGGGAGTTCAGGTAGGCGGGAGCCGTTTTAGTTGCTGTTTTGTAAGCGAGTGTCAGGGTTTTGAATTTGATGTGGGCAGCAACTGGGAGCCAGTGGAGGGATATGAACAGTGGAGTGATATACTGTTTTGGGCTGGTTGAAAACCAGACGTGCAGAGCTTTGAACGTACATGCGGGGAGACCTGCCAGTAAGGAGCTGCAGTAGTCAGTGTGTGATATTATAAGAGCCTGTAACAAGAGTTGTGCTGCATGTTCAGACAGGTAGGATCTGATCTTCCTGATACTTCAACATGAAACTCTCTCTCTCTCCATTTCCTCTGTTCTTTATCTCTCCGTCTCTCTTAAGCACACAACTACACACAGATGCTGATACACTAATTACCATCTCATCAATCTTCATCCATCATCAGTGAACCATTGAAAATCATGACATACAAACAAAAGTAAAGTCACCCTCCCTTAATATACACAACACCGAGATAAAATCTTTAAATTCCTCTCTGATAAAACACACAATCAGAACAATAAGCCGGTAAGTCATTAAAACCACTCTGATTTGACTAGAACACACAACAGTTAAAAGCTCTCACAATCAATAACCATCTAACACAGCAAAAACCATTATTTAACCCTGGCTGACAAGTTGTGACAACATGTGTGGAGTTAAGGCACACAAAGACAAAATCATCAGTATGTATCACAGTGTGTCATTTTTTTTAATTGGCAGTAATATTTATAGTAAAACGTCGTGTTTAATAGTCGTATGCATATTTTAGACCAGAACAAACCTGAACCTGCACCCTGAATGTGAGAATGTGCCTGAACCCCAATCGACAAACCCATCAGTCCCATCTGGCTCAAGTTTAGTTGCAGATCTCAAAACTACATCAATGTCTGCAGACGTGTATTTAAACTGACATTTAAATTAATTTGTGGTTTGGAGTCAGTGCAGGCGGCACTTTTATTATTGGTGTAGTTCTTCCTTATATATCCTTGCACATAAGGTGATACTTTCCTTTTTAAATCTCAAAACACATTTTTAAAAGAAGCATTAATATTAATGTTAAAGTGAGTCTGAGGAGCTGAGTCCTGACACACCAAAGCAGCAGGCAGCTGCTGAACATCTGGCCGCCCATCACCTGGAGTTCTGGTGTGTTTGCAGTGAGTTTGGCTTTGGCACAATTCAACCCGAAGTGTCAAGTGTTACAGTACATGAAGCAAAAGAGCTAAAAAAAAAAAAAATCTGCTGAGACACAAGAATAGTTTTATTACGACCATACTCTTAGCACTCAAAGGCAAACTTCCAGAAACTCATTTTAATTCCTTAAATTGCATGATATCCAGTAGTTTCACAGTCTGGTCCGTCGTACAGAGCATCCTGCTTGAATTCTGATCAAACATCTGCCCCCGGGAGATAAAAAGAGAGAGAGAGAGAGAGAGAGAGAGAGAGAGAGAGAGTCCTTCAGTATTCAACGAACCAACAGATTGTTTCCTCTCATGTTTGGACTTCTGAAGGCACAAACTCCATAAAGACCCCCTGCCAACCTGCCTGAGGACACAGGCACACTCCAACCACCCTGCTTCAAAGGCTCTCCAAAGGCTTTCTCAGTGTGTGTGTGTATGTGTGTTTGAGGCTCTGTGCAAGAAAATCTTGTGTGCACATGCAGATGAGGGTGTGATCCTGCATATAAACATTTCATAGTGTGTGTGTGTGTGTGTGTGTGTGTGAGTACCATTCCTTGTACAGGAAGTAGTCTTGCTAGGTAAACAGGAGTGCGGGCTAATCCTGTGAGGAATGGGAATTCTGCATTAGCATTTGAATAGCGCACGGTGCCATGAGTACTGCTGACAAAACTAACACACATCCCCGGTCCTGGCTTACACTCACACACACACATTCATTACATACATTCACAGCTGAAGAGGAAGATTTTTATAGCACAGATGTGTGTACATACAGGAGACTTTAGCGGAAAAAAAACAACTACCTGCTGATTGTTTTTAACAACATAATGAAGATTAATCCACTAGAGGTGTTCAGAGCTACAACCTGTTTCACATTTACACACCTCTGCAGACTCTCACCTGCAGGCTGCCCAACACAACCACAGGCTACATTTACATGCACATTAATAATGTGATTATACTGTAATTAGGCCAGTAATGAGGGTAAGAGCCCATGTAAACAACATCTGATTACATGCAAGTATGCATAATCGCAGGAACGTGTGCCTGCGTCTGGTTGAAAACCTTGCATTTCCAAAACGTTTGCATCTAAGAAACTAAAAAAACTACACATTTCTTATCTTTACTACCATGCAATTATGATTAGAGATTGTATAGAAGCTCTTGCAGAAGTTCTCAAACTTATAGCCGATATACCTTTAGCCCCTTCCTTTGACCTTTTCCAGAAACCTCTTTAGGAACTCAGGACTTAATGATGCTATCAGAGAGGAGTTGTCAAATAAAGGCCTCAAGACTGCAAAAAAAAACCCCTGTGTACAGCATGCACTCACACAGGAGCGAGCATCGATTGCCAGTAGTATCAATATTATGCAGTAGACTTCCCAGACGTGCATCAAAAGGAGAGAATTTTTCAGTTGCGTACTAAAGCAGAAAAAAAAAAAAATAAGAAAATGCTGAGCAGTTCATTGATCCTCTGCACACAGGCATCCTCCTTTCTTTCTGGCATGTACAATCTTCCTTCTGCCTCTGCAAGAACTGCTTTCCAACATCCGTTTCAACATCACAGCAATAAAAAAGTCACAAGTCACAGCAATAAATTACTAAAAGCGACATGATCATTCTGTGCTGCTGTCTAGTTGTGCACAAAAGAATTATGTCTCAATCAAAGATGTCACTTACTGTTATTCTGTTATCTGTCTAGTTCCCTGGATCTTCGCAGTTTATCAGATTCAGTGGTAACAGGACAAAAACAAGAAGATGCTTAGTTAGAGTCAGAAAGAGGCCGAATGATGAGGCAGGAACTATGAAGGTGGAGTCAGCTGAACAGGTCAAAGACAAGACTGCAAACGAGTGCTGTTTGTCACTGATGTCAATGTCAGGAGTTGAGAGCTACGCTGGATTACTGGTCTGTTTTATTGCTTCCCAAAGGAGAAAACAGCCCCAAAGGTTGGAGTGGTGCTGGTTGAATAATCAGATAGACTACAAAACTACAACTACACACGTCTGCACACACAGTCTTAAATATTTGGCTGCACAGACCCTGTTGAACCCTTTGAGCTAAAGGACACAAAGTATATTTTGCATTTAAAGGAGCAGCTACCATCAAATATACACAAGAACACCAGGTTTCAGTTCAACAGACCTTCCTTGTTTTGCAAAGAAAGTTTCATTTTCGGTTCAAATATCTTCTCTCTAATTACGACTGTATCACTTCCTTGATGCTTATGTTTTAACTCACGCTTTAATAATTTACACCGCACTGCAGAGGAATCCATTTATGTTCCGTTTATTATGATAGGAACAGTCTGTGTGCATGGTAATGATGATACTAGGCGGTCTGTACCTGCTGACAGATCTCACAGTTTTACACCGGGTGTGAAAAACTGTAGGATTAAGTTGGCAAGTCTGTATCTGGCGCGGGTATTAACCGAGGTGTGTTACGGCATGTGTGTCCTGACTTGAGAACACACACACACGCACACACACACACACACACACACACATATTGACTGTCCTGCTGAATGAGCAAAGATCGTCTCATTAGCTTGTAGGCTCAAACCTTACAGAACAAATGCACACACACACAGAAAACAACAGTCTTTTTTATCCTTCTACGTCTCCTGATCGGCTAAGTGGTTGCAGCTGTTTCTACCGCTTCAACTAAAGTAGTTTAATTACATTTCAAATTTCATATTTGAGGCATTTAGCTGAGGATCTTATCCAGGTCAACTTACAATGAGAGCAACAGAAGATTAAGCTTCAATGCCTGAATTATCCACCATTTGAAAAACACCTCCTACTCATACAAAATTAAAGCGAGTGTGGCTTTTCTTTAAGAATCCTTGATGTCTTAAGAGCTTTGTTGACATGTAATAATTACACTTGTACTCACTGGATTCTCTGTTTTTCCACAAATATTGAATGAGTTTCTCTAAAGTCACAAACAACTCTTTGCTTCTTTAAACGAGCATCAACTGATCATTTTGATGGTTATAATTGAACCTCAGCTCCGCCTGCCCATCCCTCACTGCGCTCACATCTCAACATCGTAAGCGCCGACACACATAAACTCAGTTTGTTGCAGCACATGATTTGGACCGCAGGTGGTCTCGCTGTAATGTGTGTGTTTATTCTGTGCGCTGTTTACTCACACCTCTCTGAAAGCTTTCATTCTGCAACTGATGTGCATTTTGCATTTTAACCAGAGGAACAGCAGCTGGGTAAGCTTCAGTTCCTGGATCACCAGCGTTACATACTACAGGGAGGTCAGAGGTCACGGCGTGTTGACGATCAATACGACAACATTCATTCATGCAAAAACTACAAGGAACAGAGCTCAGCAGCGGCTCTTAAATGTGTGTTTTTGTTTGTTTCTACGTGTGTGAGTATGTGGAGCTGAATATGCAGCAGTCCTCACACACCAACAAACTCCTGCACACACACACACACACACACACACACACACACACACACACACACACACACACAGATATAACGGTCTTTCCTTCCTAAAACCTCTTATCTTGATGCCTTGGAAATATTAATCGAATTCATGTCATGACTACATTGAACTGAGTGGATTTTGCCTCTAGTGCAAAGTGATTCACAAATAATCCTGATTCAGATACAAAACTGTCAATGTGAGACCACATACACGCTTCACAAGAACTCACCTACAACATCCTGCTAACATACCGTTACACTCTCAGATGGGCCGATGATGTCTGTAGTTAAAAGAGTTTATTGATTATATTCATCTAATATTCTTTTAAGGACGTTAAGTGCCTGTAAAGCTGATTAATTAAGTTTGTACTTTATGATATTTCTGTCATTCCTGAAGTGTTTCTTGAGGATTGTGGGCGGTTATGAGATTTCTAGTTTGTATGCGTGCGCTTGTAAGTTCAATAAAACAAGGTAAGAGAGGCAGGATCAATACAACTTAACCCACCAGCTACAGTTAACATGCTGTGGGTCTTTTACATAACAGACATCCCGCAGTGCACACTGGGTAGAGACATCAAGCGAAATTAACCTAATTATCGTCAAAGGAACCACAGAAATCTGATAACGAATTAATACAATGATAAGAAGCCTTTTAGTGAATGTGTGAGTACATTATTGTGGTATTATAGGAAAAAACTGTTATAGTATTATTGTAGGAAATAGAAAATAACAAGTGAAATATTACGTCATTATCAGACATGAAGAGTGGGATTAACTTGTAATATTACAGGGATGCCAGAGGAGGTAAATGCTCACTAATACCAAAGATAACTCTACAGCAAATAAAAACTTACAATATGACAGATTTTCTTTATTCTTCTACACTCTGAGCTGACACAAGAAAGTCCAGAGGGAGGAAATAACTGAGTCCGTTTACTTGACTGAAGTTCTTAGGATTTGGCACTTTTGGTTATATTTACATTTGGTGTTTGAATGTTGAGAGACTTCTTACCTTAATTCCCCTTCATTTCATTTTAGAAGATTATGTGCTTAAGATTGTTCACTGAATTACTTCACCTTCAACATGAAGAAAACTAAGATAAGAAACCCTGCAATCATTTAAAACGTATTAGTGCCAATTAGTTCATATGAATGCCTCCTGATTTACTCAATTTCAATTACAGGACCTTCACTTGTAATCAAGCATGCTTTTTATTACATTAACTCAAGACTTTAACTAACTTCATCAGTGATTCACAAACTATCATTGAGGTTTGTAGGAAAACTACATGGATATCACAGAAAAAGTCTTTACCGGGATGTAAGAAGCTATTAATGCTATAAAACAAACAATAATGTTAATATAAAGTCATTATAGAAGCACTTTAAGTCAGGATACTGCTTATATTAGAGGGACACAACAGTGACAACTGTGAACTCCAGTCAGTACAGAGATATCAGCGATATTTCTCCCGGACACACAGTCAGTTAATGTGGCTCATTCACAGCAGGAGAGGTGGTTAAATCTCTACTTCACCTGGTTGAACGCTGTCTCTCCTCCTCCTCCTCCTCCTCCTCCTCCTCCTCCTCCTCCTCCTCCTCCTGCCCCGGTACCGAGCTCCGGTAGCTTCCTCCGGCTCAGCACCAGCAGGTAAACCAGCGCTCCCAGCCACACCAGCACCGCCACGGCCACCGCCAGCCTCCGACAGAGACGCTTCATTTTCCGGTCAGGAGGAGCCGGCGGCGCCCGCAGCCCGGCTGCTGTCAGAATCCCATTTTATAGACGCGAGAAAACAAAACAAAAAAAAAAAAAAAAAGAAAGAAGAAGAAAACACACCAAGCAGCCAAGCTATACTTACACACACACACACACACACACACACACACACAAGTCTGTCCGGTCCCGCTGACGGTAAAACACTGACTACACAGCGCGCGCTCTCTCTCTCGCTCTCTGTCTCAACTCACAGAGAAGCTCGAGCGCTACTCTGACACGCCTGACAGCCGCGTGCGAGTGCGTGCGTGTGTGTGTGTACGAGCGTGTGACAGAGAGACTGTGTGTGTGTGTGTGTGTGTGTGTGTGTGTGTGTGTGTGTGTGTGTGTGTGTGTGTGTGTGTGTGAATCAGTGTGTTTCACTGAGGGAGTCCTGGACCCTCCTGAAGGTCTGAATGGGAGAGCATGGAGCTCCACCTGCCGACACCCACAACTACTCCACTAAAGTAGAACAGAACAGGATAGAATAGAATAGAATAGAATAGAATAGAATAGAATAGAACAGAATAGAATAGAATAGAATAGAATAGAATAGAATAGAGAGAGAAGTGACAGACTAGAATAAAAGAGTAAACAGAGAATGTTGCAAAATCACAACATCATAGACTAAAATAAAACAGAATAAAGCACAATAGGATGAAGCAGAGTAAAGCAGTTCTATTCTATTCTGTAGAATAAAGTAGAGACTGTTGACTGGATGAAGAGGTAGACTTCAGGTATTTCCTTACAAGCTAAGTTTAAGTGTTATTATTCAACTTCAATTTGCTGTGCTCATGTACTCGTAATCATTAAACTACTCTGATACCACTTTACGGCAACGTGATGTTCAATGATAAATGGTCTGGATTCATATAGCGTCTTTCTAGTCTTCTGACCACTCCATGCAAACAGTCATCCATTCACGCACACCCAGCTATTTGGGGTTCAGTAACTTGCCCAAGGACACTTCAACATGTGTCAGGGATGTAACTGCCCATCTTCCGAATTAGTGGATGACCCGCTCTACTTCCTGATCCACAACGTTAACCTCTCGTCAGCTGAGCAGGTAGGAGAAGCGGTGTCAGCAGTCTGGACATATTTTTAGGATAAGCGATGATGACAAAAGTAGAGCAGACTGCAAACTGCGCTCTGCTAAACTGTCAAGACAAGGGGTAAAAAATAGCTCCCTCAACACAATCGATTTGACGAAACATCTAAAGGAGAAACATGACACAGAGTTCAAGGAGTTTGCTAATGCTAGCAGTGGGAAAGGGCAACGACCAACTTTGCAGCAAACGCTGGAGAAGTGAGAGAAAACGTACAGAGAAAACCAACAGATGGTAAAAATAACAGAAGCTCTTATCCAGTCCATCAGAAGACATTCAGGTGCAGCTCAAGCAGCCTATTAGCAGACTCATGACATGCTACAGTCCACCATCAATAGAAGCAGGTTTTGGGAATATTCAGCTCCAATATGAGCTCCTTGACAATCTCTGCACTCACCAGTGGACTCTTCTGGAAAAGACTCCATCTGTTCTGGCTCTCTTTGAGGAGTTTAAATGCTCCTCTGAAGCTTTGGCATCAGATGTTTCCTGCTGTGCTTCAGAGACTTTTGACCAAATAAACCGACGAGGATCATGGGATCAAAACAATGAAGGGAACCTTCGCTGCAGCCATCAAGAGACGCTTCACTGACACAGATAAAACCCTTGACTACTAAACCGTCATCATCATGACCAACCTAAAACTCTTTACTATTTAACTTTTACATAACTAATTTACTTTATCAAGTGATTTGAAAGCAATACACTGACATCATTCTGATCATTTCAGACTAGCTTGTCTGTTATCAGCTAAAATATTATTATCTGTTTTAGGTATAAAGATCATTTTTTCTCAGACATCAAAGCTGCTACAGAAGTCGAAGAGATGGTGATGCTGGAGCTGCAGAAGGTGTCTGGAGGACAGGCAGACAAGCAGGGGGATCTGGGAGAACCACCTGCCAGAAAGCTACACAAGGCCCCCGGCCCAGCAGCAGTCTGGACGGTGTGTATGATGAGATAGCAGATGAGCAGAGCACCAGCGGGTCTACCTGTGGGACCTGGAGAGACCACAACTTCTCTGGAAGACAAACCACTGCAGTACCGGAGAGTTAAACAAAGTGCAGTTTCCCACTTTGGCCCAAATGTCACACAGATACCTCTCAGCACCATGCAGTAGTGTGGAAAGTAAAAGGCATATATTGTAGGTGAAAACAGAATCTGCCTCTTCACAGATGGCACTAATATGTGATAACATATCGTTTCAGTTGTCCTGCTACAGTTGTATGTTGTGTTGAACTGAAATCAACTAAATGTGTTACAGGTTACATTTAAGTGAAATGTGTTGCGGCGCCATGTTTGTTCAGGAAATCACAACAGCTTCATGTTAAACATTTAATGTGTTACAGTCAGAAAATGAGGAACATCTGATGAAAATAAAACATGTCTTCAAAGTCATTGTTAGATCTGATAGTATTAAGTATTCATATCAGTACTCGTATCACCAAGTACCCAAATGTAAGTACTTGTACTTGCACATGTTGTTCCTAATTTATTGTAAATGATACTGAAATGTGTTTTGTCTTTGTTCTTTTGGCTGGTTTGATTTGTTTTGCATTAAACACAAGACGGTGCTACAATGTGCTACAATTTCCTCTTCATCCTATAAGACGCTTGTGTGACGTTTGAAAAGTGGTTTTCAACCCATAATTTCTGTTTGGCTCCTGATGAAGGTGTAAACTGAAAAACTAGGCTTCAATTCAGCACAATGCTGTTTGACTAAAGAAGTTGTCTATGAAAACAGAAAGTCTTTGTGCAGTCGTCCTGCAGGCTTCTGATACCTTAAAATGAACCTGAACATGAAGAACTTGTGAGCCTTCGCCACATCAGTAGTGAGCAATTCAACCAAAGAGGGATTTTCTATCTCAGATAGTCTGATTTAATTTTTTTGGAGACCTCAAGAGGTAAAGATTCCAGTATTTCACATGAAGAAAATGCAAAAATAAGAAGGCTGAAGAAAAATCTACTTCAATTTTTGTTCCTTCTTGTCGGTTTAATCATCTGGTGACCTCTCAGATTTATCTTAGGACCCCTTCGGGGATCCAAGCCCTCAGGTTGGGAACCACTGCTATAGGCCACTGTCACTCTGATTAAATTGGCTGTTAACAGAACAAAATTATTAACCATAAATGATCACAATAATGCAATAAATAACCAAATTTTGGTGAATAGAGAGTGAGGTGGTGAAGAGGAGGAAACAGTGGGGGAATTAAGTAAGAATAGATTGAGAGAAATTGAAAAAGAGGGAAAACAGGGAGAAAATAGCACAAAAAGAAAATCAATGGAGACGAAGAGAGGAGAAGAAAACATATATAAGAGACTAACTAGAAGAGGCGAGAAGATAAAAGAGAGAAAATACCATTAGAGAGGAGGAGGAGGAGGAGGAGGAAGAAAAGGAGAGAGAAGCAGATTAAAATACAGTGAGAGAAGAGAGGAGGGAAAAACAGAAGAGGAAAAGAAGATGTGGAGAATATATAAGAGAACAAGATGAAAGGCAGAGGAAAAAGAGTGAAGAGAAGCAAGAAATGGACAAAAAAAAGTGACAAAAGTAGATGAAGAAGAAGAAGGGAAAGAAGAACAGAAGAAGAGGTGAAATGAGAATGAGAGGAGAGAGGAGGAGAAGGGAAGATTATTTTCTATTGCAGACACATGAACAGACAAGATGACAAGAAGAAAACTGTCAGTTATCCTTCATTTTATTTCAATAAATGATCAAACTCACCGCTGGACACAAGAGTCCGACTTACTGTTATTAATGTAAAACCACAACTGTGACAACGACAAAAAATAAAAATGATCCTTCTAGAGTGAGACAGAGTTGAACTCCAGGATAAACCACATCTCTACTGTGTTAGAGCACCATCTAGTGTTTATGCAGGGTAACGCTCCTTTCTCTTTTCAGTAAGATTATATTAAAAAAAACAAGTTTCCTCTGTGTTGTGTAGAGACTTTTACACTCAAGTTGAAATACATCTGTCACAAATTACTGCTAGAAAAGTCGACATCACCACACTACATGGAAAATGTAGTTGTTTGAACTAGTGTGTGTACACATTGTAATGTAAATTTTCATTTATATGCTTTATACCATTTCACTAACAATGAAAGTTTTAAAGAGAACATTGATGTAATTTTTTAACTTTAAAACATAAGTTTAAACTACAGTGTTGTAAGAGTAAAACCCAAAAGCAGAGAGATGATATTACAAACATGTCCACACACACACACACACACACACACAATGCTGATAAAATTAGTAGAGCTGCAATGATAAATCGATTAGTTGCCAACAAATTAATCAAGAACTATTTTGATAATCGATTCGTCGTTTTGAGTCATTTTTTACAGAAAAAAAGTCCAAAATCTCTGATTCCAGCTTGTTAAATGTGAATATTTTCTGGTTTCTTTAGTCTCTATGACAGTAAACATCATCTTGGACTTTGGGAAACAAACACCTGAACAATGTGTAGCCCGACCAGTATATCATGGCGTTTTCTAAGCCTATACCAATTTTTTAAGATTTTTAAACGATACGATACTTCACCAATAGTCATTATGTTACATCAACAATTGTTTTCTTTCTCTTCAGAATTGTGACTAAGATATGTACCAAGCAGGACATTTTTACAGCTGAAAGATAAAACTGTTAAGGCTGGAAAACACGATATAATGGAGACTCTGTTTCTAAATGACCTCAAACATTATGTTGAGTATTTCTGTGCTGCAATTTCTTGTTACTTATTGGCCGACGTATAAGTAAGCAGTCAGCTAATATCAGCCGAGATACTGTGCTGGCCAATACATTTATACTGTAGTGGTGGATATCTAAAATAAAAAAGCAATTTTGTCACTGATGATTGACTCAAAAGCATTAATAAATTTAAAAAAAAAAAGTTCATAACTGAAGCAGTTAAGAACTCTAACATATGAATATACACTCAAAAATCCAAACAGCACTCGAACCCACAACCTATCAAACCTGAATCATGACCGACTGAGCTATCAGAGCTTTCAGAGCTACATCAGCTCTCACACAGAGAATTATAACATCTGGAGTTCAGCTGATCAGTTTGTTCATCAGAATCATGATAATTAATATGAAGTCAAATTGTAGTATAATTTTAGTCTTGGTGCTGTCAGTTTAGCATCTAATAGAAAGAACCTACCATCCTTTCTGCAGCTTCCTCTTTCAGCCTGATGTTCTTTCTCTCTCTCTAGTGGTTTGTGTTTGGTGCTGGCGGGGAAGCTTCCTGCAGAGGAACCCTGAGCAAGAACATGGAAATGGTCTAGAAAAAAAGTCTAAAAAACTTTGCAAATCCTTACTCTAAAACTACTCATTTAAAACATGCATATCGACAGTTGTGGTCAGTTTGATCAGGTGTCACATTTTCATTCTGTTCACCACTGAGGAAAACTCTTACTGGAGTTAAGTCACTTTGGAACAATTTGTGCTTGATGACTGATTAAGTAAAGATAAATCAGATGAATTAGTTATATTAAAAATATACACAGTATGAGCTGTGTGATTTAACGATAGGGCTGCAACTAACAATTGTTTTCAATATCAAATAATCTGCCAATTATTTCCTCGATTAATTGTTTTGACTATAAGATGTCAGAAAGTAGAGAAAAATGCCTGTTATAATTTCTTAAAGCTCAAGGAGACACTTTCAATTATCTTGTTTTGGTGATATTCAGATATTCAGTTTACTATCAAAAACAAACAAACTTTGAATTCTCACATTTACAGCTGCAATCACTGAATATTTGGTATTTTAGCTATAAAAATGACTAAAATGATTATTTAGTTACAACATTTTTTAAGTTTTCTGTGGATCAACTACTGGATTAATCGACCAATCATTGATAAGGTCCAGTAATTTGTACATTTGCCTTTTTAAGACCACTAACAGAGCTGTTATATCGGTAAATCACTGAAGAACCTCTTGTGTGTTAGCATTAACATTACATTTGAGTCACAGAGTTAAGCATCTTTTCCTCTAAAAGATAAATACCCAGTTAACCTACAAAAACCCATACGGTAACAACATGTACCACTGTCCTGAGGATATTTACAGAATCAATTCCTTAAAAATACGTTTGCCGGCTAGTTAGCATCGAGAAATTGTAGCTAAATTGGTAGCTAAACGGCTCTAACGGCTGACCTCAACTGTAACTGCTGAGCTCAACGGCAACGGCTCTAACGGCTGACAGCTAGAAAATATTAGCTAGCTAGCACTTGCGACGAGTTTGTTAAGTCAGACTGACAACTGAAAGTTTTTTTCTAATTATCCCTGATTAACATTAACTTACTCATCTGCTGTTTTCCAGGGTGGGAACGGAGGTGAAATCCTGTTCAAGATATTAACCAAAAACTTTTGGAACAGCCTCAGTCTGGCTAACTAATTAGCCACAGGAAACTGTGGGCTTCTCCCACGGCCGCTACCGCAACCAATAAGAATGACGGTTCATTGTTGCCCTTGGTAACAGCAGTTGACAAAACGATCGAGTCAATGTCCACTTAGTCGCTTCTCCTGGATATTTTAACCATATTACACGGTTCTCATCAGCAGCAGTTTGGGTTTCCTGTTGCTTCCCATCTATGCTGAGTGTCCAGTAACGAACTTGACTGTTAATTCATTCCTGACTGAACACTAGAAACCTACTAACTAGCTTGTTCTAGAGCTTTTGACCATGTCACACGGTCCTCATCAGCAGATCCTATTTCCAAAAATAGAAGGGAAACAACTCACAGATTGACCATTACTTTTCTCCTAAATACTACAAGAATGTATCCATGACACACTGTACCTAAATTGTTTTTTGTATTCAGTTATTATTTAATATTCTGGTTAAACAAATTTGTTACAAATATTTAGCCAATATCTAAATTTCACTTGGATATCAAATTGGTTCTATATTTAAATAGGAAAAGCATAGTTTTGAGGGCAATGCTGCAAATTTTACTATCACATTTTTGTGGTAACCATATCTATTCCTCAAGAACAAATCAACTGAAACTATGGCTAATCTGTCCAGAAAGTTTATCCTGATTCTTTCACCAGTCATACAGATAAATTAGCTATCATACAACATATCATACATTATATATTATACAAGTGTTTTAATATCAAAAATGGTATCAAATCTGACAACATGACAAAAAAAAAACAAACTCTGGTAGCTCAAAATCATGAATAGGCATTATCATTAATAGGCAAACTCTGATGGATGGCATTCTGTTCATGGTTTATTTTATAGTAATAAGAAACACACATATAAACACACACCACATCCTCTAATCCAGTTTATTTTCCTCAGCAGAAAATGGAACACGATAAAATTAAAAAGGAGAAAATAGGACAGAATTATGTTCTTGCTTTTTTATACATATAACTAAATATGCCACTCTATGCTAGGGTGTAAGTAACTCAAACTGATATAAGGTTAAATAATTTTTTTCTTTAAAAGGTACAGAAAGATATTCCATTACTTCAATTTCTCATTAGCACTCAAAAAGGAACAGGATTTTTTTTTTCTCAAAATATCAAAATAAGAACCAGCCAAAGACATTTCTCCAAACTCCCTTTATCCTTCGCTGTGTTCTCATTGGAGAAGACGGGAGGGTGGGAAGAGGTGAGGGAGAGAAGAAACAATAACTTGTGCATGAGGATTAGCATAGTTAAGTGGTGTCTGGTTAAAAGGGCGCTCCACCTGAATCAACCTTTCTGTAGTTATTTTGCAAAAAATAAAAAGGAAGAGACTTTATGATTTTCCTGTGATTGAAGGAAACCTCCTGCTTAGTTCCCAAAATGGGAAAACAGTAATATACAGCTCAGCATCATCAAACTGCACTTCCTGTGATGCTGAAGTACATTTTATAGATTCCCAAACCTGTATCAAACAAATCACAACTTATCATTTTAACGCACCTACAGCATGTGCTAAATGCCCAAATAAAAAAAACAAACATTTTTAATTTTAAGAAATATGTCAGCTTTTGCAACATCACAAACAAAAAGAGTTAATTTTGGTGGAATACCACTTTTAGGAGTAGAAGGAAGAGAGGTGTGTGACTGAACAATATGCACAGCACAAAGTCCAAGCAGTCAGACTGTGTAGGCTGATTAAGAGCAAGATCTGAAACAATGTCAAACAATGACAAAACAAAACAAAAAAAGAAAAAAAAACTAATGAGGAAAGGGAAAAACCACTCAATTTAAGAATTCACATGTTATTTCTGCAGCCAAAACCAGCTGAGGCATCGTGAGACACTGGAGTTTGAATCTGTGACGTCAACAGAGGGACAACTTTGGAAAAAAAATAGATGACGGGAGTCTTAAGTTAAAGTTTGATGTTTTACACCTACAGAAGTAGGGTTTATTAACTGCAAAATGACTAAATGTATCCACGTCAGCACTTAAACTGTCCGTTCTACCTTTTCCAAAGAAGCAGAAACAACTTCTCAACCAACTTGCCACTGTGAAAAATCAAAAAAACAGATTTACACGACTGAACAGAACCAATCAGTGTTGGTTACTTGTCAAGGTGACGAGTTGAGAGTCCAGTTACATCCAAAACTTACCAATATTTAACTGGCGGCTGGTGTTATTTCACTAACCTTGTTTTTTTTTTTTTTTTAAAAAGTCTCAAGGTTAACCAGCTTTTGGTTAATTTCTCTCGCTGTGACCTCATAGATTCAAACAGTGGAACCAACCTAGTGAAAGCTCACTAGCATCAATGACGCCTTGGGCAACAATCAATGTAAATAATTAAAAAAAAAAAAAAATCAAAAGAAGTTATAATATATAGAAGAATTATGTTCCAAACAGATATCCCCGATCTGAAAATAAGAATAACACCTAATTCTACCCACAAAACACAAAATGAGAAATAAATTATAGGACTATTTAAAGGGTAGTAGGTAATTTATGTACTCAGGAGGCTAAATTAGCACTCTTGACTGATCGTCTTCAACTCTAGAGATACTCAGTGTTGAACTTCGGGTGTTTTTGTTTTCTTAAGTGAATACACGGTGTTTTGGCGAAGAACTCTTCATTTGAATACAAAAATTCAGTCGTATTCCCCTTTATGTATCAAGAACAACAGTACCACTCAGTATATTGAAAAGGGGGAGGGGAGGGGGGGGGGGAGAGGGAGAAGAGGATCTGCTACACAGAGGATTTATCTGAGTGACTCTAGTCCATTAGTGTGGATTATTTTTTTCAATATTTATTTGTATTTTTCTTTTTGTCAACAGTCCATGTGAGCAGAGGCAGGGATTGGCTGTATTGTCCTCCATGACACCGTGGTTAAGCAGTAAAAACAGAGCTAATCACCATGACGGCCACACAGGGAAAAAAAAAAAAAATAAAATAAATCAAAACCATGACAGCATCCTTGGACTGCCTCACATTATCAAATGACACGCTCAAACCTGCACAAATACACTGTTGCTGGTACCATGTACAGGCAAAACACCGTTATAGTGATGCTGCACATGGACCTGAACGTTGGTAGAAGAAGAAAAAAAGAAGAAGAGGAAGGCGGGGTTACAGGTTTGATACTCCAACCCCTTGATGACGACCTGAGGAGTGGTCGTGGGATAGAGCTGGACCCCTCATCCGCGACCGAGAAAAATGAAACAAAACAAAACAAAAAAACTGCTGTTGAATGAGAATCCAAACAAATCAGTTCAGCCGAACGCTACAACAGTTCATCTTCCGTAACTTCCTGTACTGAAAAAAAAAAAAAAAAAAAAAAAAAAAGGAGCGTGAGCAAAGAGGAGGAAACCGTGGCGAGATACAGTGGAACTGTGCACAATGTACGACTGACTGGATCTGGATCTGTCTCTGGGGCATCCTTCCTCTGAAGACGGGGGGGGGTGGGGTTAAGGCTGTGTGTGTGAGAACATGCGATACTGAACGTGGCTCCGCAGAAGAGCCACCAGGCCCCCTGTTGGCCCCCGAGCGAGTCCAAATAGACGCTCCAGGCAGGAAATCAGGGCGTCAACAGGGCGGCGTCAAGCTCAGATCCAAAAAATCGCCTGGTCAGATGCTGGATGTTGCGACCGTGCTCCCTCCCCTCCCTCCGGCTCCTCTACCTCTTCTTCCCTCCCTCCCCTCCCCCTCTCCCTCCCCCTTCCCACCCATCAACCCATTTGTCATTCCTCCTAGCTCTCCCTCCACAACCACCTCCTCCTCCTCCTCCTCCTTCTCCTCCTTCTCCTCCTCCTCTTCCTCCTCCTCCTCCTCCTCCTCCTCCTCTTTGTAAGCGCCTCATCTCTAACTGGATGGCTGGTCACGGTGTGGCCAATCAGGAGCACTCCTCCCCGATGCGTTGGCATGAGCGGCCCACCTTGCGGTCCAGCTTCACCATCTTGAGGACGGCCTCCTCGCGCCCACGGCCCAGATGGTCGAACAGACAGTCGTGTTGCTCGGGGAGACGGTGGAGCATGCAGAATACATAGCCTGGGAGGGAAACAAAAACAAAGTGGTGAGGAAGGAAGTGACCCCGTTAAATGTTTTGTTGCTACCTCTTTGTATGGGAGAAAACATCCCATAATGCCGCTGGTTTAACCTCGCCAAGCTTATCAGACAACACGCGTATCCAGCCTCTAACTGAACCTCTCAACTGATCTGCACTGCTTTCCTCCTCTCATGCATCTGAAGTGCAAGAATAACAGGATTTTTTTTGACACTTTGACTTTATTTGATGGGTTAAAATAGAGATGCAGGAAGGGAAAGAGAGCAGCTGACAGCTGGAATTGATCCAGAAATGTGTTATGTGGTATGGATCTTAATATTTTATTGAATTACACGCAGCCTGGAGCATCATCTGTAACCCACTGGAGCTCAATGAGTCATCAAATGCCTTCAAGCTAAACCAGTAATGGTATATAAGTAGGTATGTAAATGCAAGAAATATTTACTAAATATGATGAAAAAACAGACTTTGTAAATGAACATTCTGAAATGTAATTAGCTGCAGAAGAAATTAAATGACAGAAAAAAACTGAACTGCATAACAAGCTCTCTTTAATGTACAGATATGAGAGTTTTCATCTGCGTTTTTTAGTTTGTAAAAACTTTCCTGTAATAAAAAGTCCTTTTGTGGAGATTTAAATATACTTCAGACAAGCCTGTTGGGGCAACAAACATATATATACAGGTATGTGTGCAGGTATTGTGATGATTAGTTTTACTTGGGTGGAGCATTAGTGGGTTTGTCATATATATGAACGAAGCACCGAGTGTGTTTACAGAATCACTAAGTATAGAAATCAACTCTCAGACAGTGAAGTGCACATATCTCAGGTTGATTTCAGCAGCGGTTTGTGTCGTTTCACTTTTTCAGTCCAACAAATGAAACATATTTTGAACCACAGCGAGGGGAACAAACCAGTAAATTTAGAAGTGTGTGTGCAGCCTTTTTGGTTATGATGACACATGACTTAAAGCCAAAGTCCATCATGGTACATTACAGTCCATGTTTTTGAGACTATACATGAGTTTGACTACCATCATACAAAATCTTGGCCTGTTTTACTCCTTTGCTTACAAAAATGACACGTTAACATATTTAAAACCATCATAAAACATTAATAACTTTGATTCACTTGTAAAAATGTAATCAGTTACATTTTAAAGTAATAACAGATTGGAAACACTACAGCAGCTGACTTATAGACGCTTGACAGCAGGGACACAGAATCAGTGAAATTAGTTGCAGTAGTGTCTTCTTGGTTATGATGACATGTGACTGAAAGCCACACTGACGGGTTGGTACTTACCGCAGCGACAGGAGCCCAGTTCCTGCTGTACCAGCTCTAGTTTGGTTTGGCAGCGATAGCAGCGCCGACGGTTTTTCTGCTTGGGCGTCCCGCGGGCCTCCTCGCTGCTTCCCTCCTTCTCTTCTGTCCGTGGCCGTTTCTCTGGCGTCGCCTCGCTCTCTGAGCCCGAGGCTGAAAAAAATGTTTAAAATTTTTTTTTAAAAAATGGCAGGGTTAAGAGTTAGCGCTCAAAGTGGGGCAGGTCACGCAGAGTAACTGGCAGGAAGAAGAGGCTGACAGACAGACTGTACCTGATTCTCGTGGACGTTTTGTGGGTGTGCAGAGTGTGCCTTGGGCTGTTTCTGTGCACGACACGCCTGCAGATGGAAAATAAAGAGACGCGTGAGATGGGATGTGAAACGTTCTCCTCCATACAACACATGTAGAGAAAAAAAGCACAATAAATAACATAATAAATACACTAATGTGGTACAAACTACTATGAAACATGCAATTTGTAGTTTTGTGCAGTTGGTATTAAAGAGTCGCAGAAATCTCTCAAAACCTGGGCAAATAAAACCAAATCTATCTTATTTTGGGTGAAAGGACCTTTAAAGCTGAGAGGAGGTATATTGAACGTGGTTTAGTCTTCCATGTTAGTAGATATATCCTATATTTTTATATCATTATGAACAATGCTTTAGTATTTGAGGGATGACTGTCAAAGCAGAGGGTAAAAACTCTCCACTTTAATACATCACTGTAATCTATTATGTTGTCCCACAACAATTATTTTTGAAAGACAAACAAAGAAATAGTCTGCCAGCAGGATAAGATTCAATTTCTTTCCAAAGCACTTTAGGCTTTTTCATAAAGTTCCATTAAAAGAGTGTCAACACATCAAACAATACAGAAGAAGACAGATGCCTCCACCGTTATGTAGACAGAGGAACATTTCCACAACGTTCTTTTAACGTTTGCAGTGGAAACAAACTGATTATTTTTCTCCACTGGCAGATCTTTTCACTTGTTTTTAATAAAGTTGCAATTTGAAAACTTAATTAACAGTCTGAATGACTTCATATTACAATGTGTTGCATAGAAAATTAATTTTAAAAAGAGAGAGCGCAGTTTTTTTTTGCAATTCTGATTGCTCAGTGTGTTCACAGAGGAATGTGTGCAGTCTACTGTCTATTGGACATCTTACTGTATGTGTTGTTGTGTGTGTGACTGTTTCTAAAGGTGGAGAACGCTGCACAGCCACAGTTGAACCTTCAAGACTTCATGCTACTTATAAGTATGAAGAAATACTGCTGAGAGAGTCTCAGTGACTCAGTGACTGTTGGGTGAATTATGCTTCCTTGCTGCAAGTATTTGAAAGATTCAGCTCCCCACCGCCCTGTGACTAAATCCAGTCAGAGCTTTAACTCCTGTGTTTGACTCTTTCTCCTTCTATACTTTCCCACTGAATCTAAAGACAGAAAGTAACTGCAGCTGGACACAGAGAAATACTCATATATTTGAATGGAGAGTGAACCGCTTGGTGTTCGGGCCCTAATAAAGGAAAAACTGCAGTACAGAGATACAAATGTTAGTTTTGATGGTGTTTTTCTACAGAACTTTATCACTAAACTGTCACCCTTCCCCTCATAGGTCATCCCCACTACTGAATTATAAATATAAGACCTATAATTATTGTAAAATAAATGATAATAACACCAAACTTCATACAAACGTTGTATATAATCTACTGTATGTATATAGACCTTTCTGCTGTATCCTACAGAAATGAGCTGCATTCAACCCCCACACCAGTGAAGGCTGGTGACTCAAAAAATTGGGGAGGACAGGAGGAAAACCAACATACGGCATCAAACTACATCATTGTCCCACCTGATGAAATTGGAGGGGCGGAGGGCAATTTTATATGCCAATAAAACAATTTGCTTTTAAAAACAAATGATACCTTCCTCTTTTAAACACGGTAGTGTATGAAACAGCCTCTGTCCACATCATCAAAATAATTATATATATATATATACACATATACATAATAAATCATTTATTCCAGAATTATTATCAGCTTATATCTGAAACTTTCAACTCATGTTTTTCATAAAGGCATAAAATGACATGTTTTGAGGCTTTTTGTTTCCCCGTTCATGTGGATGTAAAAAAATAATAATAATTAAATAAAAAGAGCACGTGTGAAAACGTCGGTTGTCCCATCTTACCTTCCCTTGTGCTGGGAAACGTGGGCGAGGGCTCTTCGGTTGACGGCTGCTCGGAGCTAGAGGGCGGCGATGACAATAGAGACTGGCTACTGCTACTGCTCGTCTCGCTACTGAAGACAGGTGATTGGCTACTCCCAGTGCTTTGGATAGGCTTGGAGGTGCAGTCCTCCCCTGGCTGCTTCTTCTGGATGTCTGTGGTCAAGGACAGTGAGTAAGCGAGGAGAGAGAGAGAGAGACATAAAAATAGGACAGAGAAACAGATACACACACACACACACACACACATAGAGGGAGGAGGAGGAGGAGGAGGAAGAGAGACGACACAGAAAAACAGAGTCAAAACACTCAAATCTGGACTCATGCGCTTGCTTATGGTTTGAGGTGCAGAAACACTGCTGCACACCAGAAGCCTCCTGTCACTGTGGCTGTGGTAACAGGTGTTATGCAGCATTTGCAGGTGTGTAGAAAATAGGTTATTCTAGCTGCCAGGGAGGCTAATGTTACTGATATTTTTACATAATAAAGCTGTACCTTGTAACATATTTATGTCAAAGTATACCACAAAGCCACACTTGTGATTTAATCGATGGTTTTAGGTTAAATCACAAGTGTGGCTGCAACAGCGTAGTTTCCCTTCCTCTCTTATTAAAGGAGAGGTCCGCAATTTTTCATGTCTGTCCTGACACAGTAGTCACGTGTCAAATGAACATGTTTTTCTTGCAAAAAATGTATTTAAAAGTTTATCTGAAGTTAATAAGAGGCTTCAGCTGCCCAAATTAGTCAGATCAAGCTAATATCTTTCAACGTTACTGTCTTTTTAGTGCCAAATTTCCTCTTTTTGTTTGGATCCTTCCACTGCAGCTGAACAGGAAAACACTGTCCATCGAGACACAAAGAGGGATTTTTTTCTTTTACTAAAAAGACTGACTGTGGAACATATCCGCTTTATTTGACTAACTTGACAACAAAAGCCTCATATTATCTTCAGATAAACTTTTAAATACATTTTTAAACAAAACAAGGACGTATACTGTAAGCACATCTGGAGGGGTTGTCAGACTACCTGCTTTGTGTGCACAGTTTCCCAGCAGACTGACTGTCTACATCTATCTCAACTCTTACCTTTTTTGGTGTCACATATATACTCGCACGCCAGTAACAGATGAGAACTCAACCCTAAACTCCTCCTTGGTGGTGCATTAAAAGCAGCTCTAACACTTGAGTTAACAACTGGCTGCTTTACATCACTGTGCTCACTGGTTATAGTGACGAGAGAGTCACATGTATCAAAATCAAATGGACCTCACAAAGAGAGCTAATACAATTAGATGATTAATTGATGTCTATTGACAGAAAATTAGACGGACTGTTTTTAATGTGTTTAATCAGTTAAGTAACTTTTTACAGCAGAAATGTAAAAACTAGAGCTGCAGTGATTAGTTAATTAATCAGTTAGTCAACTGACGGGAAATTCATTGGCAACTATTCTGATAAGCGAATAATCATTTTAGTCACTTTTAAAGCAAAAATGCCAAAACTTCAGGTTCTCAAATGTGATGAAGAACCCTGTGATGACAAAACAAGACATCTGAAAAGGCTGTATGGAACTATAACCGATATTTTCTGAAATTTTATAGACAAAACAAGTTAGTCTATAAATAATTAGTAGATTAATAGATGATGGTAAAAACTTCACTAGTTTTACCCTCTCAAACATGAAGATTTGCTGATAACTTGGCTACAGTTAACTCAGTATTCTTGGGTTTGGACTGTTAGTCAGACAAAACTATCAATTTGAAAATGTGCCCTTGACCTGTAGAAAATTATGATGGGCATTTTTCACCATTTCCTGACATTTCATACACTGATTTATCAAGTAAGTGATTAAGTAATAAGCAGATTCATTGATAATTAAAAAGACTGTCATCATTCGGATTAGTAGTGCTGATCAGCAGCTAATTTTCAAGGTTGAGATGTTTGTTCCAATAAGGAAGAATTTCTAAAACAGTCCCTACTCTCTCCTGCGTTACCTCCTGCCTGTCACATAACTTAACTTAGCTGAAGTGCAACATGATACGCTATGAGAAAGACAGAATCCCCTCTGATGACCGTGCTGCACTCAGGCCTCTTTACATAATGATCATCTTGGAATTAATCGATCCATGAGGATATTGTCTTTACTTTTTTTCCCCCTCCAGGGAGGTTGAGGGAGGTCAGCCTCGATTTTTAGTTTCTCCTCCGCATGTGGGCTAACCCACTTCTGCTCTGCCTTCATACTCATGTGTATTGAGTCTATTCTGAGCCTCTGTGATGCTAGACTCAAAGCCGGGCCCTTAGGTCCTCGCTGCTGTCTGCCATACTCACTGGTTGCCATGGCCACCGACAGGGCTGCAATGCACCCTCAACCCATCCTCCCAAACCAGACTAGAGAAGTCATTGAGAAAACTTCATGCATACCTTGACATTTTTTGATTTTGTTTGGGCATTTTTCACATTGTGGGAAAACAGAGCTTCCAAACTGAAGGTGTTTCAAAGCTGCTGAATGATTCTGTCCTTAAAACACAACTAATCTGTACACAGGAATTTCAGTTTATTGTTACATATGATGGAATCACATCTTCTTTATTATAAGAAATTACTTCTTTACCTTTAACTAACACTGTCCTCTAAATGGTGGCTATATCATTTTGGGGAGTGAGATTCTTTACTTGTCCTTCCATTTTCTCAGAGCGACTTCTTAGCATTGTTAGCATTCCTCACTGAAATCAGCAGGCACACCTAGCCTCAAACTGCTGCTGGCTGTGTCCCTGGCTGTCAGGGAGAACAGCTCTGCATGCCAAGAAGAAACTTGGTTCATACAGTAGAGTCTACTGTATGTGACAGTAACCAGCTGAGAGTAACCTTCAAACACAACAACGGACACAGGAAACATGAAATTTGATGTCCTTCTGTTGATCAAAAATGCATAAATTTGGAGATGTAATCCATCGGCTCTGTAGTCTAGTAGCATCTGCAGGTAAACTACTGGAGGTAAGTGATGTACAGACTTGTTAAAATAATGTAAAGTAAGAGTCATCAACTAGTTTTTTCAATTCATAGACCTTCAAAGAAAATGGTCAGCTCAAATTTTTGAGGAGCTGCGTTGTCCATATTGTCAGACAAATGGATTTTTAGAAGAAGAAAAGGAACAAATAATAACGCGTCACCTCCCAAAGCAAGCAGGAGGAACAGGAGAGCAACTTTCCAACTACAGCAGTTATTTAAAAGAGAGATTATTTACAACCTTGTAAAATTATGTCATGACAAGTCTGACTTTAGCTGCATAGCATATTTGTTAGGGGAAAAAGTACAGGCCATAAAAAACATATATAAGTGGAAATAGTTTTTATTACCCAGATTGACACTGAAGAACATACACAGTATGTAGGCAGCAATAAGGTGACCCTCTCATTTCAGACTGACCCCTTTGTTTTGGTTTTGTTGTTAAAAGTATTTCATTCCATTCTGTTCATTGTCATAAAGACATATCTATATATTGTGTCATGAGAAAGGCTTACCAGCAAAACATTTGGAGCAGAGGTTCATGGTTTTACTGGACCTGCGGAGACACGAGAGAAAGTCAAAGTCAGTGAGTGAATGAAGGGAAAGCTCTTTGGCTGGACTGACAACAGGACTTCCATTAGACCGAATTAGCCCGCTCGCTCTCTGACATAGCTATTAGTAACAGTCATTATGCTACTTAATACTACTCTCAATTAATCCTTTTCTCAGACATCAAAGCCAAGTTTCTACTTAATAAAACTATTGCTCTGCAACATTATTTTTTTCTGCCACAAACCCCATAGTGAAATGTTCTATATCATGGTATGAAAAGTTTAACAAAAGTTAATAACGTGGAGTTGTTGAAACATCTGCGATGTACATGAGTATCAGAAATTATTTGGAGAATAGTTTTAAAGACTTTTATGCTATTTTATGCCCAGTGGCTGAACATTAACATGGAAGAGAAGCAGCACTGATACAAAAACCCTTAAATATAAAACTTCCTCTGTTACCGACACCAGCAGGACCTTGACCCCTTTCCAATAACTACAATGATACTTGCCTCACATCCTGAGCTTTATACACCACTTTCATAATCTCTCCAAAAGTTCCCTGTCAGCCTTTTTCTGTCTATCATTCTGGCAATCGAGCCTGTGTGTCACAACAAATTGAAGTCATGATGACAAAAAAGAAATCACAAGGGAAGAGGAAGTGAATCGATGCTGTGGGGACACGACGCACGGAAGGACTATCAGATAAAAAAAAAGTAGAATGTGTTGATTCATTTTCTGTGTATCGATCCGACTGTTTCTACACAAAAACGGCTTCTCACTGGTGAATCACAGCCATCTGCTATTAAATACAAAAAAAACACACCTTTGTACACGTTACAAATGCATATAGTTTAAAGTGACAAACCTAAAATCCATCAGTGGAGCGTGCTAGCATTAAACACAAAGTGCAGCTGAAGACAACAAAACCAGCTAAAGACGATAAAAGTACAGTTTAATCTGATAAAAGATGAGTCAGATCTGACCACTCAGTGTGAGCTGAGTCTTAAAAACGGACATTATATCTTTAACATTTGACTACACTATCCTCTAAATGCCTCTGGGTGTCTGGTGGGCGACAGGACCAAAGGCCACTTAAGAACATTTTGAGAATAAAATATCATTTTAAAAACATTTTTGTCATGATTTTACTGTCATAAAACACCATTTCAAGGAGTACAAAGAAACAAAGTCATTACACAGCGTAATAAGACCACTAACTAAACACTTTAAGAGCTTCCATGAAGACCACCAGTGGAACGTCCTTCTCTGGGGTTTTAATCCTGGTTTAATCCCTGCTTTTCTTGGTGATTTCAGCTTTCCTACAGGTACAGTATGTCGTGTCTGTCCCTCACCTTCTGGACTTCTCTTTAATGTTCATACCACCACAATACGTCTCTGTCAGCCGTGAGCCCCGTCAATAGTGCAGAAGCTGGAACTGGGCTCCGGGTATTCAGATCATTGTTCCTACAGGAACTATGTGACTAATGCAGCAGGACAGGATACACTGAATGTTTCTCCTCCACCAAGGAGGTGATGTATCGGTACCACCGAGATATCTCAATATCTAAAAATTTGTTATCCGTTTTGTGAGAGGTCTGATTAGATTTTGGCGGTGCTCCCGATCCTCCACCATCATATTTCAGCCATAACTACCACACAAGGTGTTTCTACTGTTTGTCCTCCCCTGAATCAACACCTCTCTGACACAGCAGTGTCAACAAAAACTGACCACGAGAGGCTTCACAAACAGCGTTTACTGCAGGACTGTTGGATTTATTAGCCGGTACAGGTGTGCCAAATCAACTCAGAACTGAGTGGGAGAACTGACTGATCCACAGCGAGGAGGTGACGACACCGAAGGTCCATTTATATAAAACTTACTCAGCATTCTGCTTATGTCGTCTGCCTTTAATTAATATTCAGAAACCATTATCCTGAGCTCCCAAACACCAGTTAACAACGTTCAGTCAAAATCTCCTTCATCACTCACACTGACCTGAATAATCAATTTAGTCCTTTTTAAAAAAATAAAACGCCAAATATTCGCTGCTTCCTGCTTCTCAAATGTGAGAATTTTACACCTCTTTGTTGTACATGACAGCAAACTGAACATCTCTGTGTTGTTGGTCAGACAAAACACGACATCTGAAGACGTCAGCTGGGTCTGTAGGAAACGTCAACGGCCATTTTTCAGTATTTGCTGACATTTTACAGACCAAACGACGACTCAATTAACTAAGAATATAACTGGCAGATTAATCCATAATTAAACAATTGTTACCTTGTAGTTCCTCTTTTAAAAAGAAGGAAGGTTTAAGGTGCATTTTGGATTCAAAAGCTGTTAGAGGAGAGCAGCACCGAACTCCAGCTGTAGCAAATAAACAAAACTCAACCGACTCCGCTGGGACGACACTTTCATTATTTATATATATTTATATATAGAGGCAGAAGATTGTAAGATGCTTCCAAATTAATGCCGTTCACTTTTAACTGGTAGCTTACTGGTTAAGATGCACAACACAGTCTTTCGCTGCAT